>NC_056714.1:11600961-11900961 GCF_018831695.1 Puntigrus tetrazona
GCGTGCACGCATCTGTCTATAAAACACAGGTCTGGTTATGCAGCTGCTGACAGCTGCAGCAGACACACACACACACACACACGTCTCTCCACCGCCAACTGTCCTCGGTGTGCACTGTCCTCCTCACAAGACCAAAAAGAAAAAAAGTTTGCTCAAAGATCGTGGATTTCAATAAATCTTTTGTTATCTGTAAAGCTTAGATTTGGAATATTATTTCAAATATATTCCATTTATATGTCGTAATAAAGTCAGGACTGTAGATCAGGTGTTTTTAAGCTGCTTGTTTTCAGACTTAACAGAAACCGGGAGCATTTATATATGAAATTAATTTATTACAGAAATTTCAAAACCCATATGTGCTTAAAGAAAAACAACTAAATGAATTAACTTTCAGTTCATACCTTGATTTTGTGTTATTAGCATTTTCAATTAGATTACATATTATATTATTAAAACAAACATTGAATATATATGTTATAATATATTTAATATACATAAATAATATTGGTATAATATAAACAATATATTTCAAATATATCATGTATGTGTTTGTCTTTATATATACACAAAATAAATATGCACTGTACACACACACATATATAATAATAATAATAAAAAAAAATAAATATGGTTATATTTATGGTTGGTGTATACGGTTACATGGCTATACCCTGGTTGAGAACCACTTAAATTCATTTTAATTATTTGTAATCAATATTTTTCCTTGTGATGCTTAACTATTAATACATTTTTTAATCATTTTAAACAAATTTAATGATTTGTTTTTATACTATATTTTTACGTGTATACTGAATATAGTGAAATATAATGACAAAAAAAATGCATCTCATTATATAGCGAAACGTGTTAAAGTCCAAGATTCACACACCTCAGGCGGCCAAAAACAGGGCAGTTGTCCGGGCTGTGTGAAACGAGACAGGAAGTGCACATGTGAAGGGGTGAAGCAGAAGCTTCCTGTAGCCGTCCTTTGATACAGACACACCTCATTGACAGCCCAGCGCCTGGTGCCGTGTGTGCGCGAATACGTGCAGCGTGCAAGAGGGTCAGATTAGAAGGTGAGGGTGACAAATAAGTCTGCAACGGGAAAGCAATGCAGACCTCACACTCCTCCTACATGCCCACACACGACTATCCAGCGGCCATCTAAGGAAGCCGACGTGCAAGGTCACGCAGACTTCCTAAATTAGAGTTTAGCGGACTAAAATGACCTCTGAAATATCTTGAAGGTGGATAATTTAAACCCTGCACATTATGCCACTGAAACGGCGTGGGCCTTTACAATGCTCCCAGACCCCAGACGGACCATGTGACGCTCTATTTTGACCAAGCATCATTTACAGCACACACTGGCCTGCTTTGAAAAGAAGAGAGTGTGGTGTGTGTGTGTGTGTGATTTAGGGCCCTGACACCTCCCCCTGGTCTGATGGTCAATACCCTTTCAGAGCCGCTGAGGGTCTGGACAGGGGGGTAAATGGAGGGGGTGTTAGACTTGCAGCTGCTGCATGGCCAAGGGGAAGGAGGTAGGCCACTAATAGCCCCACTGGCTTCTTCCCCAGACTGCTCTGAATGGCCTGTGAGCCACAGCTGGACACTAAACCCACACCGGCTTTACGGTCATCCACAAGCCTGGCTGAAGGAAGGGGGAAGGGGCTACGCTACAAAAGAGAGCCTGCAATATTCATGGTAAACCAAGCCTCGCAGTACCCATAAAATGGCACAAATACGACACAGCCTCATTGGACTGTGTCGAGCAGTACTTTCCCAGCATTGTTCGGCAGCATACAGGATTTAGGCTTATCTCTTTCACGCAGTGCAATACATTTCATGCATATTTCATAAAAATGGGATTTAATGGTGTGGGTTTTTTGTTTCAAAAAAGTGCCCTGTAATTTAACGTTGTTGTTTTTTTTGTCTGTTTTTTGACACTATTCTTTTTACAATTTCAATTCCATCCCAACCAACTTGAAACAGACTGCCTTTTTAATAAGTTGTTTTATTTAAAAAAGAGCGCATATATGAAATATACATGTACATATATAGCTATATCCAGAGGCTCTGATTATGTATATTTTAAAAGAAATAACACAACTGTGTATTTCAAAAGGCTAATTTTCTTTTGGCTATTAAAAAAAATGTCACCGCACTCTTTCTAGCCACTAGATGGCAGACTTGCTCTGGAAAACGCAGTCTCCCCCTGGATCCCATTCAGACCATATTCTGTCATTTTCTGACAGCCTGCTGACTTTTAACAGAATGAGATAATTTCCCCATTGGCATGCTTTATATATCCATTACAAATTATGGATTTTTAGCTACTGGTGAAATTGGGATGTCATCTCTATTTCTCCTGAAGATACATTATCTTGCTGCTGCACATTTCTGTGTCTCTAGTAAAACGAATATAAATAAATTGGGTAGAATTATGGAAAGCTGTATTCAGCAGTTCTTTGTGTCAGCTTCTTTCCAGTGTAATCACTTCTGGAGACCTAAACTTTCACCATTACTTAATGGATCACAGCAGATGACATCACTGTAGGCATTGCGAGGCCTTTTTTTTTTAGGAGGGTTTTCATCTCAACCCTGCTAGAAAGCTCAGATGAAGCCGTCAGGTCACCTGAAAATCTCATTTAGCTTAAAACAGATGCAGCAGAAAGTCAAAATGCTCCGTTTAACAACAACAACAAAATGTACAGTAAAATGGAATTTTGTTTATTAAAAATGTCAGTCAGGCAAGATTTCTAATAACGCTCTCTTACACTTAAAGCTATAAATATTATTCTGACGCACATCAACTCATGTTTCAATAAGATACGGGTTCAGAACTACGGATGAGCAAATTACAATATTTCATTTTTGATTGAACAAATCTATTTAAGTACTTTGGCTTAATCATTATTTGAGTTTTCTTGAAATATTAAGAAAAAAAAAAAAAGTCTTCACTGCTTAACGTCTTTAAAACTTTTCTCTCCATAACCGAAGACAATCAACAAGCAGATAGCAACAGAACAGTAAGAGATATCTCAAAGAGGAGCCCTGCAGATCTTCACGATGTGCCAAGGTCAGTAATGACAGTTCAGTTTTTAAAAGATAAGACAAGGTTAGTTCAGGCTGTAAAATGTCATGTGCTGCAACTCCTAGAGACCTTGATATCTACGCAAGAATAATTTTTGACATTTATATTAATCACATTTAACCTTAAAAATATGTTGTTATCCTCCTATCTATCTATCTATAAAGGATAATTTACCGTGAGGATAATAATCTGTGTATACAAATGTATTGAACCTGTAAGAAAAATACATTATTTTTACTTGTAACTAATAACAAAAATTTATAAATATTAATTAATTTGTCTCCTGCCAGTCTGTGACTGTAAAAAAAATGATTAAGCTGCCTCCAAGTAAAAGGGAAAAGAATATATGCTACACATTGAAACTTACAAAGCTATATGAAGCCAACACAAATAGAAAGAACCTAAGTATTTGTCACTAGCTTTAAACTAGATCATGGACACTTATATAATACGCCCTTGACCCACAAAGTTCCCTAGCCGTATTCATAAATACCAGCATAATGTCAATACCTCAAAACCTCTCTTCTAAAGGAGAAAGCACAAACACGACAGCTTTCCAGTTCTTTCTCTGAAGGGCGACGGCGCTAAGTAGACAAACCGCAAGATACCGAGTTTGTTTCTGGGAACGGAGCAGCCTGACCTTGTTTTAAGTAGCCCTGAGAGGTATCGAGCTAATTCTGTTAGCCAGGTACAAACCCCACGGGCAGCTCCCAGATCTGCACAGCCGGCCCACGCATCGGAGCTGACAGGTACGGGAAGTTTTTAACCAAACGCACTTCTCCGCAGCACCTGGTACGAATAGAGAGGCGGATTCAGCGCTTCCTGAGAACACAGACCGCCATTACAGCCATAAATAGTGACTGGCCGAGACGCTACAGGTCTGCTCACGGCTGCCCTCGCCCCGAACATGGCACCGAGCCGTCTTCCAACGCTGAAATACCCACACGCGAATGAGCTCTGAGACGAGCGCACGCACTGGGCAGACGTGGAGAGAGGTGACAGAATGCCACTGGCTGCCAGGCTGCTCCGCTCCGGGCCAAGAGCACTAAAATGGTTTCCGTTGTGACAGGACTAATCCCATCACTGTTGCACGGGGAGAGGGTGTACTTCGCTTCCACACTCGTGCAAAAAAACAGGCCCCAAAACTAACCTTTCCGACTCAAATGTGTTATCCAGACGTCAGCGCGTATTTATTTAACTGAATGTTTTAGCGAATTCATCTTTTCCTGCTGACGTCTGAGAGGGCCCGGGTGATAAACATTACCTCACGCTGTGTTATTTCTGTCCTCCGTCACGTGGGTTGTGACAACTGCGGCAAGTCTGGAAGTTTCCAGGCCGTGGCATCTTGTCTCACCTTGCTGAGGATATAGATGGTGTCTCCTCGCTTGAAGGACAGCTCGTCGGGATGCTCTCCAGCGCAATCCCACAAGCCCTGGAAGTAGTTGGCGTAGTCTGTGCTCTTGTTCACTGCTGCGGGGGAGAGGACAGCGGATCAATTAAATAGAAAAATCGCTGAAAACAGAACTGGATTATTAGAGAATGAAGCGAAGGGACGTTTATGATGGCGTTACGTGTTTTTGAAGGCATCGTTCTGAACTCAATACACTCTTAACGAATGCATCACTAAACGTTTATGAAGGGTTGTAAAAGAGGGGGATCGTTAAGTTGTTGGTTTGGTCTCTGAACTCTCAATGTATGTAGCATTCACAAGTTTGGTTTCTTACCAAGGATGCATTTATTTGATCAAAAATACTGCTAACGATGTGAAATAGTAGTACTGTTTCAAAATAACAGTTTTCAGTAAAATGTAAAAAAATATATATATATTCCTGTGTTGGCAATGCTGAATTTTCAGCATCTTTACTCCAGTCTTCAGTCTTTTCAGAAATCATTCTAATATTCTCGGTGCTCAAAAATATATATTTTTTTATTATTAACGTTGAGCAGATAATTTTGTGGAAACTTTGATTAATTCTTTGTTGTAAAGAATTTTCAAAAGAACAACATTTATTTGAAATAGCAATCTTTTCTAACATTATATGTATGTCTTTATTGTCACTTTGGATCAATTTAATTTAATTTACAACGATTATTGTTTGATCTCAAAAAATGTTTTGCAAAAAGACAAAAACACAAATACAATTTCAAGTTTGTTTTAACCAAAACTAAGGTTCACCTAAATGTTTTCAGCCAAGTTAAAATGTAATGCACGTATATGATTTGATTAATATTCATTCATTATTTTTAGTGGCTTTACGATTTAAGCATTATAAAAACTATATGTAAATACACAAATATGCAACTATCCACAAACAATCATGGCCCTGCTAAGTTTCTTTATCCACCAAGGGGTTCTTGCTGGGCGACCTAACGGGGAAGTTTTAGCTTAGGATGATTCCAAGGGCTTGGCTAAGGACCATAGTGGCGCCCCTGGGTTCTTGCTTGAAGACCTCAGTGTTTTTCTGGCTCAGAAAGATCCACTAGTGGGCAGTAGAAAGTATAAATTGCTGAACTGTGTCTCTGGCCATTTGTGACGCATACTGAAGAACTCTCTAATGAAAGGCTCCTCGCTGTTGTAAATAACTTGTACTACAAGCCTTTTTTTCAAAGCTTTTGATTTTTTTTTATAATCTTCAGCAAAGTTGCAGTCACTTTCTAAAGAACATTAATTTTCTATCTCAAAAAAACAGTGCTATTGGTTTACATTTAACCTGCCCCTTGCTCTTGGCTCTCAGTTTCAAGCATTTATTCATATTCACAATATATTTACTAATCTCCATTTTCTATTCAAACACCACACAGACATTGTTGCTGGCAGATTCCCACTTTTGCTGATTTGGCGGATTATTTTAATTATTTTCTAAATATAACCTTACCCGCTGCCGCTTTAAGGTTGCATTCAGGGCTGCATCCTAAAACAGTCAGGCATTAGCAGCACACCTGCTGCACTGGTCTGGAATCAGCCCCATTGCATTCACTTGCGTGATTTTAAAACATTATTCAAAACAGACATGATCAAAAATAAAATGACAACAAACACTAACAAGGAATCTTGCTTTCCAGGGTCTGTGAAGCTGGTATTATCCCCCTCCATTATGGCTCTCGCTAGTGCTCTAGCTGGCCTCCTCCTCTGAGCATCTGTCACAAGATCCTGCCTCAGCCATCGCTTCTGTCAGCAGGACTTCCTGTGCTGTGAGCCTGGAGCAGAGGGCCATGGTGGGCCACAGTGCACCAATGGAGTCAGCTTCCTGCCAGAGCCTACCAACCCCTGCCCAGTGCCCAACAGCCCGGCAGGATACAGGCTTTCCCACACAGACACAGAAAAATCAATCTTGCTTTTTAACATAATGACCGAGATGATGGCAAGAGCATTGTTTAGGGTTCGTCTTACCGTTAAACACAAATCTGCTAAATTAAGTATCTTTGCAAATAATAAACAGCGTAAAAAAATTCCAGGTTTCTTCCTGAAGGCCCTTCCTGTGGTCCGGACTAAATTCCTGCTCCTGTCATCGGTGTGACTTCACCGGCTAATCTCCCAAACCCAAAGCAATGCTTCTTTTCCACATTCTATATTTTGTTTTCATTTCAAGACCTCATCCCTCCTGCCCATTTAAGATAAAAAAAAAAAGTTGGACAGACAAATGATAACCACCCAGGCAGATCTGGGAGTCAGTGTGGTGTTATGGGACAGTAGGCCAGAGAGGGGATGGACAGTCCTGGTGACCTAGTGGTAATTACCTGTCACAGGGGTAGATGGTGATGGGGGTTTGCTGGCCAGGGTCACTGCTGGTTTAACAGGTTGGGGTGTATCTTCCTCTAAGAGAGAGAGAGAGAGACAGAATAGATGTGCCAGTCAGAGAGTAGAGGAATACAACTAATTCAGATTTTCTGTAGCAATTTTCCACCACAATACATACAGGAACCAGGGGGTTGTATATGACAATAACTGATTAGCAACATCAGAAGTGAATAAGATCAAATAACATAAAATCAGATATACAATACATTGGCATCCCCACAGCCCTACATAGGAGAACTGATGGACAATATAATATAATAATACAATGTAACATAACACAACACAACACAACATAACATAACAGATAATAATATAGTGCTGTCAAACGATAAATCGCAATTAATCACATCCAAAATAAAAGGTTTTGTTTAAATGGTATATATGTGTGTGCTATGTATATTTATTATGTATACAGAAATACATGAACACACATACGTGCATGCATATCTATATATATATATATATTACATATATATTATAAAGTATTTACATTTATATGAAGAAATAAATATTATAAATAAATATTGAATATATAAAAATATGAATGCATGTGTGTGTGTTTATTTATGCATCATTTTTATTTTGTAAACAAAAACCTTTATTTAGGATTTGGCTAATAGCAATGAATTGTTTGACAGCACTATATATATATATATATATATATATATATATATATATATATATATATATAAAAAAATAAGAAACTGTGTTGCAAACCTGGGAGTTCTTCATAAATGTCATCATCAATAGGTGCAGGATGGCTGGCTGTTTGGTTCATAGGTAAGCAGTCATCATACTCTTCTTCATCTTCAGGAATGACTCCACCCATGTCTGATAGTGAAAACACATGCAAAACATAATGCATTTGTTCATAACCTGCTAAGCCGTGTTAAGAGAGTGATAGCTGTGAGTCCTACCTTTAATCAGAAAGTCAATGTGCTCCACCCACTCTTTTGCATCTTTCTCAGATGCAGCGCAGAACTGCAGCAAAAAGGTAGCGATAATGTGAGTGATAATGATCTTAGGATATGAATAAACACTGCATCTTTGAATGTTATTAGAGGTAACCAACCTGATATACACGCTTGTCTGGAGCGGAGATCTCAAAGCAACAATCCCGCTTTGCGTCTTTCCGCAGGGTGTTGTTCATTTTGACTGTGTACCCGACAATATTAAACTCTCCCTTCTGCTGTTTATCTAGTGAAGATTATTAAATGATCCAATGTCAGAAAGAAAGAAACTGAATTCAGGACTGCATTAACTGGTGACAACAAAAACAGTAGCTTTCCCACCTTTCTCACTGCCGTAGTAGTAGAATATATTGTTGCTTAAAGCACACCATCTCTTCTGCCATTCATTTCCAAAGAAGCTGTGATCTATAGGAAATTGAAGGGGAGGTTATTATTATTATTTATATTTCTGATAAGCAACCTGTTAGTGAATACAGTAGCCTACCCTTTCTGCGCTTCTCCAGATAGCCACTCTTTAAAATGGACTGAAGGTCCTGAGCTGCCACCGGAGGAGACTGTTGAACTCCTGATTTCAATAAACAGAAAATTTTAGTTTTACTTTTATATAACTGTGCTGGTGAAGACTCCCCAAAGAGGAGCACCAGCCTTCACAGCACATTTGCTAAAAGCAGCCAAAAAGCTATACCATCACGCCTTTAGGTTTAAAAACCAAAGATTGACATCAAGCCAGACTAAAGTTAGCAGAGATTAAAACCTGGATAGAGTTTCATGCACCGAACTGTCAGGTACAGCAGTATGTGAAACAGATGCATGGTCTGTTTTCAAAGCAAACCTCCCCTCCCGTTTACACTGCCCTCCCTTCTCTTGTGTACACACTGCCATTGCATCGCTGACTGTGTGTGAGTGAGCAGAGCTGTGTTATGAATGACACAGGCAATTGTGGAATGTTTGCCATTATGTATAAAGTGCCGTCAAGGGAGCATGACACACGCTGACTGTGAAAAGCAAACTGAACACCCTCAGAGTCGGAACGTATTTTTCTTAAATCTGGTAGAAAATGTCTGGTAGAAGCGCTAGCTGAAAAATCATAAATCATGCTGTCTTTCAGAGCAAACGCTGGCAAAACAATTTAAAACGGTGACATTTTGGAATAATACAAAACCGTTGGCACAGAGCATCACTTTTTTTGCATCTTCCTTAGTGAAAATTTGAAATAATTAATACAATTAAATAAATTACATATTTTATATTTACTACTGTTGAAAGATTTGTTATTAGCCAAGGCTGCGTGTATCTATTAAAAAGTAAACTATCAAAAATGTCAATATTCAGAAATATTATTGCAATTTACAACAGCTGTTTTTCTATTTTAATATTTTCATTTTTTTTCTTCATGACAAGAAAAGCTCCATTTTAAGCTGCCAAGCCTTTTCAGCCCTTAAAATATTGTTTTAATATGCTGATTTAATAATAATAATGAAGAAACCGCACTTTTTACTTTTTTTTACTTTGTGCTTCTTAATGTGTGGAACAGTTTGGAAACTGATATGCAGTGTTCTTTGATGAATATAAAGCATGAAAAACAGCATTTATTTGAAACATAAATCTTTAAAATATAAAGTCTTTACTGCCATTTCTGCTCAACCTGTCCTGACAAAAGAGTCTTCATTTCTTTAATAATAATGATTACAAGCATTTGAATGGTAATGTTACGCGAAAGACTAAACATATGTACTGTGAAATGATATTTATCCATGTTGCAATGCTAACTTCAAAAGTAGCAAATGCGGTCACAAAAGGCTGTAAATAATCAGCGTCAACTCCATTCACCTTCCGCTATAAAAAGAGCTTCCTTTTAATGTGCTGAACATATAAATAGAGCACACCGTGACAGAGGGGAAACCTGTCTGTTTTGAGTTCCTTTTTTCATGAAAACAACATCTCACATAACATGATAAACTCCTCGTCTTTAATCAAACGGCGGCACTACGGTCGCACGGGCTCATAACTTCACTTGCTCTAGTACATTTGTCCAAAACAAATAATCTCAAATAACTTTTTGGTCAGTTTCCAAATGCCGTTTTGATTCGCCTAGGCTCCGCAGTGCGCACTAACAGGCTTCAATCCCATCTCGGAGCTAAACAGCTGTTCTCTCTGGCAAGCGCAGGGCAAAAGGACCTATAAAACACACGACTGCGCTGCAGCAGTAAACCTCTTCCTACCCTATACATACACACAAACCACTCTCGGCCTGCATCCTACCCTGCTGATTATGCACGTTTCCGAATGCGGCGATCAGACAGATGAACTGGATTTCCTTAAGTGTAAATTCTACCAATAGCATTCATTAAGCAGATGCTAATAAAACAGAAGCCTGAATTGACATTGGCTGTGGGCGGCATTGTCTGGGCTGCAGACCATAAACCATTTGCTCAGAGACAAAAGATAGCTAAACCCTTGACGTCTGTGCCTTCAAACCGTTCCTGAGCCTGTTGCCGGGTTACATCAGTCTTTCAAGCACCTCATTCAGCTTTTGTGTTCTTCTACCACTACTAAAAAAATTCTAGACAGGACATGACAAAGGACTGCCACGACGATACTGTGTTATGACAGCTGAGGCTGCAGAAAAGATGATAAGTGATTCATTCATAAGCGGAGGGAGAAATGCTTTTTCTTAATTTATGTGAATTCTGTGCATGTGTCCCGCGTACAGAACTGATTGCAGTGATTCTTTCATTATACTCACAATTACAAACTTTTCTTTTGACTTTCGAGAGAGGATTCAAGGGTACTGAACAATGTCGCGTGACATTCCTGTGCCACAAGTTCTCCTAAAACAACCGCAGACGATCCGTGCTTTTCTTCTCCGGTAACACTTAAATAAATCACACGGTTTTCCACTCACCGTCATAAGCGCTTTCCTCATCTCTGTCAGTCTGCTCTGACTGCAGCGATCCTCCGTCGTTGGTGTCTGCTTCGTCAGGCTCTGGCAACTCCTCGTCTCCTACACAACGGAGTCTTCATCAGCGTTCTCAAAAGGGACACATTTGGGACACAACGTCCACCAGCGAGACACATTAAGACTGTGCGATTCAGATATTATGTATGTTGCTGGCAGACATGATACCTGACTGCACAGGAGTTGGAAAACGGTGCCTGGGAGGTCAAGCATTTTTGAACCAGTGGTCTCCAGTTGAAGAGAACTTTGAGCAGTGCTCACTTTGGGATATCAAAGGTCACCCCCCCAAAAAATTATATGCTGGAAATGTGCAAGTCAATATGTATATGAGTTTGTTTCCTCGTCAGAACAGATTTGGAGACGCAGCATTGCATTACTTGTTCACCAATGGATCCGCTGCGGTCAATCATCAGAAGGAGAGTTCAACTGACAATAATCCACACAACTTCAGTCCATTAATTAACAGCTTGTGAAATAAAAAGATGAAAAATTTACCACCTTTTGGTAAAAAAATAAAAAATACTCCATGATAGCCCATAATCCATAACATCGCTTCCTCAAGTGGTAAAAGTCTTTCACCTGTCATCTCCTCACATCTAGAGCTCGAGTTTAGAACAGCTTAGGGCTGTTTTTATTGGAATTTCATAACATACCAATTTTGGCTTTTTTTACTGGAACAAAGTCTTAGGAATAGTATGACCAAAGCAGCAGTTTGAAATAAAACTTCTGCCTTGGCATCGATTACTTGTGGATTATTGTGAGGTTTTTATCAGCTCTCGCTCTAATGGCACCCATTCACCGCGGAGTAACATTCGTTGGTGAGCGGCTGATGCAAGTCTAAACTAAACAAATCCGTTCTGATGAACAAACAAGCTCAGTTTGGATGCCCTAAGAATGAATACATTTTCAGCAAATTTGTATTTTGGCTGAAATATTGCTTTCGTATCCACAATAAACATCTCCTGTAACACCACAGCCAGTTAGAATCGCATTCCCTCGCAATATAATTAGCATGGCATTCTTTATGAATTTGAGTAAACAACTTCCTGTTGACACTGTGATGTGGTAGTGGTGTGTATACCAACCTCCCAACCTTCAATCTGTAGTAGGAAACACAACACTGATCTGTGAACAGCTATGTAGCGACTTAAAGGTCATTTTTCTAAAGCTATTTTTCTGTCCCATTACAAAAGAAACAGTGTGTGTGTGTGTTGTATATGTTTACACGTCAAGTTTTCATACTCAGAATGAATGCTAACTATGGTGGAGAAGGCACACCGAAGCCCACGCTAGCCTCCAGAGCAGCGGGGAAGCACTCGTTTACTTCTCCACGCTTGAGTTCTAGCCCCTTCCCCAGACACGCGCACGAAACACGAGCAAACGTCAATACTCACGTTTGTCCTTGAATTCTTGAGAGTAGCTGGAAAACAAACAATTTGGATTTGTTGAATACTTCATCAGCACAGAGTCACAAACATATCGGGATACAGCTATGAGTGCGTTCCGCCGTACCTCGTTTTCACATCTTTAATGCGCTTGATAAAGGCGTCCTTTTTCTCTTTTGCTTTCTTGCTCAAGTTCTCCCCTTTAAGGACGTCGGTTAAAAAACTTTCCAGATCTAAAAAAACAGACACGGTTTTAAAGGCGTAGCTTCTTTTCTTCAAATTCCTCAACCCGAGCAGCCAAGGTTTATGCAAACAGGTGCACTTCGTGTTTGAGGAACATGACTTTCGACTATTCCAGTCTAATGACACTGTGATTATTTCACTGGCAAGTCTGCATCCCTGCTGGAAAATGCATCTTAACACTTGTCTTTGGCCAGAAACAACTACCATCAACCTGGTTTTTGTAACATTGCGGCTGGTCAGCCAGCTAATAACTGCTCCATCTAATTAGCATAACGTTAGCTGGCTATTATCTCAACGTTACGGTGTTCAAGTCAGGTATGTTAGGACTCAAACTTAAGGAAAACTTCACAAGAAAAAGAAAAAAAAATTATTTAGTTGAATCTCAACAACATAAACGATCTACTTCCATACCTTTTGCTGACTTGGTATTTAAAGCAACGCTTTAAAATAAACACAAAACCAGTATTCACCCCCAGCTTCGTCTTTAGAAAAAAGTAAACAACGACCACTTTATGCTCGAAGTTACAGGGAAATCCTCAAAGTTTGTCGGTGAACTAAACTTCCTCTTTTCAGCCGTGAAAAGCGTGGACAGGAATAAATGCAAGAGTGTATGACTGAAGGGGAAAAAACACACTCTGACCTAAACGTGCGCTTTATTGACTGTTATTATAAAATGTCGCGATTGTACCTGAAATGAGCGTCGTTAAGTCTTCCGGGATGGACCTCATTGTGATGAACCGCTTGACCCAGCTAGATAGCCTTCGAAACACGGAAGTTGCTAGTGGACTGTGAAATACGGAAGAAGCAATAGCCTGCCCTGCAGAAACCACTATTCAAATTAGACAGTATGTTATTCATCACGCCTGCTCCGGAGCAGAAGCGTTTGACTAAAGTGCACTGGGGAATCACGCGTTTCCTCATCCAGCTTTACGTGCACGATTTGACAGGAATGATACACTTTACGTCGTCGTTTTATTGCATTATTCTCTTTCGCTGTGATAACATTTACATTTTGTGTTTTTATTAGCATGAGAGCGGAAATGGGAAAGATACAGCGTGCCCATATGATGTAATCTAATCTGAATCTAAAACAAGAAGCAGCTCCATTACTTCCTTAGCCAAAAGAGACAATCCTCATTTCCAGACTGTGTTAAGTTTATATATATATATATATATATATATATATATATATATATATATATATATATATATATATATATATATATATATATATATACCCTCTGTAATGCTTATATTCACTACTGGTGCATTAGAGGATTTTAGTGAGAGGATCTAAGGACCTTTCTGCCCTTTTAGATGGGCCTGCTGTTTGGAGTGGGGCCCACTTATCCTGAGGAGGGAGACAGGTGAAGAATGGGGGTGATGCACAGCTTTCATAGGAAAACACATAGCTATCCATCTCCATCTGGCTCGGTGCGCTCTCTCTGCGCTCCTCTGCTGCTTCACAGAGATTACCGGAGAGAACAGATCCCTGCCAGGAGACCTGCACTCTATCACCTCCTCAAAATGCCTCTCCTAGAAAATAAGGAGCGAAATTTGTTTTTTTGAGTCCAAAATATTTAAGTAGGTAAGTAATACGGCTAATTACAATCGGATCCATATTTTGCGAACAAGCCTAGTTGTGATGTATTCACGCACACGAGCAAATGCGGCTGTTCATGAATTAAACAGTAAAAGGTACATTTTAATTTATGAAAGCATTGGCTGATATTCAACACTGACATCCTGCCTTGCTTGTACGCTCGGCTTGAGCACTGCTTGAACCTCATTTGACCTGGCCACAGATCCATCTGGTGTGGAGGGGGAAAGAGAGGTGAAGTGCCCTTTGACCTTTTGAAGGAGAGGGGAGCAGCTCCATATCTCATGCTCCTCAGCCGAGCCTGTTTGATCTGGACTCACCTCAGTTCACACGTCTCAGCTTCTGGCCCCGACCCACAAAGGGAGGAATGCGTGAGAGCTTTTTAATGCAGTTTTACATCAGTATCATCATTAAGCACCGAGCATCATTTTTATTAGGTTAGACACATTGTACTTCTCTTCATCCCAGACTTTAGCACTACGCTTTGTTGTTCTCTCTGGGGCAAAACGATGTTTGAATCATTTTCGGTCGACATGACTCTGTGGTGGCCAACACTGTCATGCTTGTGCGTACGAAAACCACTGACTGCCACGTTCTGAATCGTTCCTTTTTTTTTCCTTCGGAGCCTTGTGACATGAGCCTGTAACATTTTCCTTTGCTTTTGGTTTTCTTTCAGAGAGCCGGTAGAGAAGAATTGCTTTGTTGGCCCAAAACAATACTGACATGTGAGGTTCACGGCAGCTACGTGAAGACATATTAGACTTGAAAACATACCTGAGATGGGTGAGGTCACCGGCAAACGCTGTGACATGTGACAGGTAAGTCATATCTGAATCAGACCACCTGAACAGCCTCCGAACATGAGAGAAGAACATCTGAGGGGCACGCTCTTGCCACTGTAATTCGCACTGCCTGTAGGGTGCAGGGGTATCTGTGAAGTTCAACTTCGTGATGGATGAGATGGTGTTTTTGCCCCTTGGCCTTTGAGGGATTAGGCCGCTCAGGTGTTGTTTTTAAAAGACTTAGAATTAGCTTACATTTAAACATTTAAACTGTCTTTTGACACCACTTTCACCACCTGTTTCTGGAGAGAAAAAAAAAACAGTCCGGGCTCCTTTGGTCCTGGACCTTGAGTTAATCTGTAATGTCTAATCAACAAAAGAACGCATCAATCATAAGTGTGCATAGGTAACCGCTGTGCCTGTGTTTCTCTTTGCCGGTGATTTGGTTCTTCGATTATTAATTACCGTAGGCATATTCGTGACGCTTTTGCAGCGTTTCTCAGTAAACTTGTGCTAGTCACTTGATTCCGCATTACACAGTGAAGCCTCGGTTGCAGCCGCAAGAGAAAAAAAAAACACTTTACGTTTGATGAAAAGAGATGTTTAAGAAGCAGACCACGTAAGTGCAACTAGAAGAAGAATAATTGCGTACCTCAGGAATTCCATAAACATGATCTATGAGATAATATCATGCTTCATAGAGCTAATTTGTTCATTTGTATTCTGCGGTGTTGCTGTGGTCGGCCTTCTACTCGGGCCGTTCTGTTTGATTCAGATCCTTAAAAGGTTTAAACCTTTAAAGAGATATTTCAAAAATGAAAATTCTGTCGTAATTTATGTACCCTCGTGCCATTCTATACCCTAAAGACTTTTTTTTTTCCTTTTGAGAAGAACACAGAAAGACTATGTTTTTGTCTATACAGTGAAAATCAGTGGAGTCCTAAACAACATTTTTAAAAATATCTTCTTTTGTTTTTCACAGAGTCAGTACTTGTGGGTGGGTAAATGGTAACAGATTGTATTTTTTGAGTGAAAAATCATATATACGGTTTACATTTTTTATGCATCTTGCAGTTTATGTCAATGTTTCTGCTCTAATTTCACTCTACCCTCTGAATATTTGCATGAAGCCCACCTGCATAGGAATGACAAAAGGGACCACCAAGATTAAATGCAAGGTTTCCATGGAAACCAGTTGAAGGCTGACTGCACTGACTTTAAATGCCTGCATAGACATTACAGACTGAATCAGTGGTATAACAGTGCACAGGCCTTTCCTCTTAAGCATTTTATAGCTCTCGGGATAGGAATTTTACTTTGCACAGGATTGTTCATCGATCCTTGAAGATGCCGGGATGACCAAAAATATGTCAGGCTCCCTAACCAAAGCCATAAACTTAGGCTGCAAAACACTTGAGAAAATAACATTGTTGCAGGAGCCTCCAATTACATGTGCATATTATGCATACCAAATGGATTCGCATCAGTTTGCATTAAGGCCAAGTTGATTGTTCAATTTGGGTGGGATCATGAAAGTTATGAGACTGTCAAACTTTATAGCAGTCTTTAATAAGTAAGCAGATAATTATACTTAAAGCGCCCGTGCAATAACATTTTTTAACAAATGCATCTGCATGGGTGCCCAGGTCCTAGTAATGACTGGTGAGTTATTATGATGCATAATTACTACGGAAAGGCACATTTGGTTTATCCAGATTTCTATTTTACAACCAGAGCTTTAGAAATGGGGCGCTGCCTCAGAAGTGGTAACCTGACTTCCAAAAATGTATATGTGCAGCATGTAAAAAGTTGCCTGAAGGAGAGTGGCTAGTCGGTTGTCGATCACTTCTTTGTGCCAAATCTCCCTAACCTGGTTAAAGAATGCCGATCACGTGTTTGTTTTCGTCAAAGGACGTCAGTCAAACTATTTGTTCAGCCTCGATTTGGCGCAACGCCTTTTTCGACATTTCGAGCTTTGTTTCGTAAAAATGCGATAAATGGGCTTTTCTGTACACGTTTTTTTTTTTGCGTGACTGAAAATTCTAAATAACACAACAAACCAAACGGATTTAAAAACCGCTTTAATAATAACCGAATAGCCCTCGTACCACCTTTAAAGTTGCAACTACGTTAATAGGTCTGCGGTGGTTATAGAGTATGGATCCTGCGTCGTGTGGGTGTAAAGTTAGCCCGATCTAACGCAGGGACTGGGATCATTCCGCGTCTGTAACAAACGCCTCCGCGGCGCGAGCTCTTGGCCGCTAGGCCTCATTTCCATTTCAACACTTGCGCGGCGATTGCAACGTGGCGTCAGATGTTTGGAAATGATCCTAGCTAGATTTCTCCGAGGCTAGCTCTCACAGACTGCTCTTCTCGACGCACCGCAGAAGTCGTCTTTTATAAATCCGGTTTTGGGATCGATAACCTTAGAGTAGAATTTTCTACAGCGTGCGCTTCGTAAAGTAGGCCGCGCAGCGTGGCTCGAGTCAAAATAATTAACTCGATAAACTAGCCACGGGTGTGCTAATAACTAATGATGGTGAAACTATTTTATTTTGTAATTATTTGTGGACAAGGATCAGTGTCAAAATACTGTTGAAAATCAATATATATAATAATATGAGTAAAATGCTAAATAATATTATTTTTTTTAATACAAATGCGCCTGTTAAGCGCAAATGCTTTAAAACAGGCGTTGATCGGCTTGCAAAAGGTTTGTCAAGAACATGGCTTATCTAAATAGATTTTAAAAAGAGATGTTTTAAGACTGTGAAAAAGAGCGGGTATCAGTCGAGTTAGTCCAAGAGGACACACATGTCCACAGAGTTCAGATCTTGGGAGAGCAGGCCGAGGTAATCAAATGTGTTTGTTTGTTAGCTGTTCATTCAGATATCGGGCTATTTCGAATTTCAACGTATAGCTAGATATTGATATTAACAAAAACCGAACAGAATTAAGTTTTAGTGCATGCTGTCAGATCGCAACACCGTTAGACGCACGCGTTCATCAAAGGTGAACTAAATCTGTAAACTGCGGATAAGCTGATAATTATAATAAATTATATAAACTAAATAATTCATGTTAAAAATGTGTTGAATTCCCTTCTCATTCTCAGCGGCAGATTGAATTACGCGGAGTGCTGCCTCAACACCAACCCCCTGTCGAAGGTTTAATAGGCAATAAAATTTAATTGCTGAACTCCAAAACGTTACAACTCTTGGCCGGGAGACTCCCTGTGTCGTCAGATACAGTAAGGGACTTATTTGTGTACGCGGCATCAAGTCATCAATCTCCTTCTCGGGGCTTTCTGTTTTAGTCTACAAATTTGATGGCATCCAAAACTTCCCACGGGTTCGTTTCATACTGTTTTTTTAAAAAATCTAAATTTAACGCCAACTAGGCTGCGGGGAAATCAACAAAGATTAATAAAAAGAACGTAACGCGCAATTACACACCTAACCGCGTATTAATTTTGCGCACAAATAGTTTTCAGCATAACTGATATTTTAATTAGCGATTACAAACATACGTTTGGTGGCCTTATGCGTATCTGTTTTTGCCCGTCGAAAAATCATTAATTCTCCCAAACGCACATTATCATAACCAACAACCAAAAATGTAATCTATAGCAATATGCACTTTAAAAAGCCTAAACTGTTACCTCGTTTAATAGCAACCTGTTATGTCTTGATCGAAGAAATGAATAACACGGCTGATATTTTCAATAGCAAGTACAAATTTATTCTATGAAAATATGGCGCTTTGCCGGCGAACGATACAAAAATAAAACGTGAAAAATATCACTTTCTTTCCTGCCATATTTTCTCTGTAAACAAAAATTATAACTCGATTATTGAAAAACTTACCTCATTGATTAATGGTCTAGGCCTATTTTTTTAAGTCACAATTAAACACACAGACCATCAACGTGAGAAAGATATTGACGTCCCTATAATGAAACTTCAGTTAGAGTTAGTAGCTCAAGTGTTGCAGGTCGATTGTTGTAAGCGTCTCGGAGAAGAAATCAAAGGCCTCCGTAGATAAACCGATGGGGCTGTCTACAGATTCTGACAAACTTGGGGACACGGCGTCTGAGAGGTGCAAGCAGGAATCGTTGGAGAAAACGTTGAAGTCCTGTAAAGAGACGTCCAGGGCCGAGGGACTGCCATTGTCCTGAGCAGATGCACAATCCGGGGCCATTGTTGGGGCGCAGATAGGAACAGTGGGTGACGGGTTGGGAAAATGTTTCAGATGTTTGTCATTGCTACCTAAAGGCGAGACAGTCGCGCTTTGGGAATCACTATTGTGTCCATTCTGTGGCTGTTGAGAAGTTAAGGTATTCTGCTGAAACGGATAACCCTCTCTTTCCAAAAGCGCCCCCGATACATTGTTTGCCACTTGCTCGAAAAAAGATTTGCCGTCCCCCCGCCCGCCCGCCTCCTCCAGGCTCGGCGGTTTCCCGTCGCCGTGGTGGTTCTCTTTACACTGCGTTTGCCGCTTGTGCTTCATCCTCCGGTTTTGGAACCAAACCTTGACCTGGCGCTCGGTGAGATCCAGCAGAGCGGCGATTTCCACGCGCCTCGGCCGGCAGAGGTACTTGTTGAAGTGGAACTCCTTCTCCAGCTCCAGCAGCTGAGTGTTGGTGTACGCCGTTCTGAGTCGGCGAGTCGCCCCGCTGCCGCCATCAGAAATCTCGGGCGAGCCTGCGAAGGGATCACAGCGTTATGCATTATTGATACGCCGCTAATTATAACTCTTGATTTTTTTTTTTTTACAACGCCGCCGTGGGGCTTCAAGCTGACCCCGCAAACTTGTCAAATATATTGCGTTTCTCGGGGAGCGTAAATTGTTTGCGGGAAAAGAGCCACGGCGCTTGAATAATTTGTGTCCTCGTCCCCTATGCCAGAATATACTGATGCGTCTGGTGCGAGTGCGGAGAGGTCCGAGTGAAGATTAATGAACACGCCAGCTGCCGAGTTGAGTAATGGCAATCTATCATTCTTCATTACTGTCAAATATTAAAATTCATGCCCTACACTACAAGTAGCTAACACGGAGTTTGGGAGCTGTACGGGACAGGTCCTCCGCATCCAAAAACTAGCAAAAAAAACTTTTAGGTATTCACTTGTTCGCACGACCCATGAGGATAACGAGCCATCTTGCACGGCCTTGCTCTACGCAGCTGTCGAAATCATTAATAATCGTAATAATAAAAAGAATCATTTGCATTGCGTTCGAAATAAATCGCAAAACAATACAAGTGCATTAAATCCAAATACCTTGAGGGGAGAAGTATAGCGGACCGGGGTCGGCGGTGGTTGTTGCTGTCGAAGTCGCTGTCTGGTTTTTCTTGGATGCTTTTTTCTCCTTCATCCAAGGGTACTCTGGGGGTAAGGATGCGGCAGGCAGCGGGCACGAGCCATTGGGGTTCTGCTTGGGCCGGCTGTGGCGAGGGTGGCTGCCGGGGTTCAGGCTTGGAATGGTCTGCTCAAAAGGAGGAGGAATCAGTGTCGACTGTGAAAGCGTCGAGCTCTTGATTGATGAACTTTGAAATGCATCACCGACAGGGGGAAAAGATGTCAGGCACTCAGCGAGCGACGGCTGACTATTGATAAAACCCGTCTCTCGCTCGAATTCGTAATTCATCTCCTCCAAGTCTTCCAAATTCGCCGCTCACAAATTTGTGACCCAAGGAAGATAAAATGAAATATCGTGCCGGGTTAAAAAAAAAACTATTTTGCTGATTACGGCCGTATGGGGACCGCGGTGCCATTAAACTATTGCTTTCATGGAGACAAGGTTGAAATTGGACCGTATTGCTTGTCACATGATTACCTCTGTCCAATGACAATTTGGGGTTTAATCAAAAGAAGCCACTGTCTGTGTGATTGATCGAAAAAAGTCCGAGAGGAACGCCTCACTCTCTGGGACGGGCTAGTTTATTTACGCATTTATGGTCAGTTTGCCCACTGCTCCGTAGAATGTAAGTATAGCCAGTACCTGAAACAGTGAGAGTGACAGTGAGTCCGTCTGCTGTTCCCCCTTTATTGTTCGACCGGCCCTCGCCTGAAGATCCCCCAAACACATCAACTGGACACTTAAACACACCAACAGCCAACGATCGAGGAAACCCATTAATCCCGAGCCTGGCTTTTTACTACTTTCTTAGAGAATGCGCGCTCTCGTCTGCCGGTTCACGAGCAGAGGCGCGCGCGCGCGTGCGTCGCGCGCAGACGAATTCTTTGAAAGCCCGGACGCGCAGCGCGCATTCGCAAAGCGCACTGACGCGTTACGCTCGCGCGTGCATTTAGTATTATTTTAGATATACCGATAAGATGCGTTTTAAACGACTGTAGCTTCGAACTGCATTCATTCAGAAACGTTTCAGGTTACACTCTTCCACCAACAGCCTGGTCCGATGAACATAAATGATACTCGGTGCAGAATTTGTGAAAATAAAACTTATAATCGCTCATTCGGTGTATTGTGTAAATAAGAACGCGCCGCACATTTTACCTGAATTGATCTTTACAGCCAAATCGTCTCTCGTGCGATAAACGCGTTAACATAAAATATAAGCGCATATTCATTAGCGTTTTACGTTCAAGAATGTGTCTTCTATGTTGTCCTCAGAAGTCTTTAGCTAAGTAGGTGTAGGCCTCGAGCACTTTATTGCTTATATTCCAAACAAAGAGCCCTGGAAGCCTGCACGCTATCAATCTTGCACGCCAAAAGGTCTGACAGCTTAGTGCCCTAAGAACACATTTAAACCATCTAACTCTCCCTTAGATCATATGTGGCCAGGAAGAAGAGAACAACGTGGTACTCACGGTTGAGAGTTTCCCTATTTCATGAATTAAATTTAAAAAAGTGGTATTTTCCGATTAAAGGATTGACCTTGATCGTAATTTTCAAACCGGATGTTCTTCGAATGGACCAGCACCGTTTCGGACCAAAAAAAGCCCGCCGTTTCATATTTTCGTTTTGGGAAAAGTCAGCCTTTATCGAAGGTTTTGGGATGAATAGGATTACATATCGATTGTAAAGAGAGAAAGCGTGTGTTTTCGCAGCTACACAGGAGCTATTGTGTGTAGATGAACGTGGGTGTCGGCATTCTTCAAAAATACCCGCTCCTTCCTACACATTTCCACCGCGAACGAAAAATCTCCGTCGTTTCCCACGAGCTGAACGTCGAAATTTATCAAGGACGAATCTTTACGGACACCGTTAATTGTCGTGTTAATTATGTGTTAATCTGTTGAAATGCTAATTCATATTTATTGCATTTATTCTCGTTACATAGGCCTGACAGAATGGATATGTGAGTATCGAAATGTATTGCCGTGCTTTGAACGAAAAGCCCGTTTTTTTGTTTTTGTAAACCGGCAATCGAACTATAAATCCCATGTCTTTGTGAATCTACTGATGCATGCACGTACACGAATACTGTATTTAAGCTATGCGCCTGTAACGTATCGGAAATGTGTTTTTGTATCTGTGCATTTTGAAATGAATTCGATAAATGATTTAATTAAGGTTTCACTGCGCAATCTTTTTTTTTCTATTTGCTTAAGTAAGATCCTCCAGGTCGAGAGTTTGTTGTTGAGTACGTTATTAAGTTATTCATTTGATGCGTGTCGAATAAATGCAGCTGTGTGCAAATAATACTTTCAGTCCACATTTATGGCTGACATTCAAATATTAATTAGAAACTGTTTGTTAAATTTTTAAAGCCGAGGTTTCTCGAAGGAAAAATCAATGGAAAAATTTTGTTGTTTTTTTTTTTTAATTTAATATTTTTTTAATTATTTGGCAGTTTGTGTAATTTTCGTCCACGTGCTGAATATGTTCCAGCACCATGTCTTTCTGGATATGTCTGGCTCGATGGACAGACCCGCTGACCGTCTGTTAGAATAAATTATGAATGCTGACGGTCATAAAAACAAGTTAAGAATGAAAACCTGGCTCGCTGGACCATCACACAAATGAAGCGATCAATGTGCTGTATTCAAAACGAATGCATTAATAGATCGAGTACATATAGGCTATATATAAAATTGATTTACTCATTTCAATATACGTAACCATTATAGGTGTTAAAAACAACAACGATAATCATTAATAAATATTATTATAATTTAATGGTGTTGTAAAACTCTTTTTATTTGTTTTGTTTTTTGCAAAATGCTAAATTGAATTGGATAAACATCACTGGTAAAATCTCTGCTTTCTTTTAATCGCGTGATTAAATACACACGTTGGGTCTTTTATTTTGGGATTTTATTGCGTTGTCTTAAATTCACACGAATTAGCGGTTTTATGTAAATTCAGAGGGCTGTACGGCAACATGCCTGAATAACGAACGGGGTTAAAATAAGGCGTCCCCGAATATAATAGCGATATGAGAATGAGATCCGGTCAGCCGAACGGCCTTGATCCCGGGGCGCTGTAAATACTTCTGCCTTAGGTCAAGCGCATTCCCAAGCCCGTTCGTTTGTGTAAGAACGGCCAGGGATTGATCTGTTCGTATCCTTCTCGGTGAGCTTTGTAAATGAGCGCGAGTGAGGCGTATATGGGCTGTTTATGATGTCTGCGCGGGCGGCGGCGGCGGTTGATGGATGACCCTCTACCCACACACATCGCGCCGGGTCGTAAACGAGCTCCCGAGCTCCTATTGTCGTGCTAGAGGTGTATGTCATTTCCGGGCATATGCACTTTACCCCTGCCCTGGGAGAGAATCGTGCACTTTTATTCAGGATATGACGTTGCGAGAGTATAGCCTCGCGCCACACGAAGATCGTTACCACGTTATAGTTTATTTTCCTGATGCTAAAACAAGACATTAAAGCGGGATAACTCCGTAAGCAGGATATAAATATTCTGGCTATTATTATTATTATTATTATTATTATTATTATTATGGTGGGATGAACCCAACGCGTAAAGATTAGTAACATCGCGTCCCGAATCACTGACTAGCTACTCTAATCATTTCAGCATCTGTTTTCACGAATGGACGATTTAACTATGAATTGGCAAGCGTGCGTTCATCAGTAGTTTTGTTTATTTTATTATGTAAGGCGAACCAAAAACAACCGGAGAGCAAACGCCTGGGCCTATCGGTTTACGTGCACGCCACTTCTTTTGTCTGCTGGAAAGCTGTGAGTCGGTTTACTGTAAATTATCAGGGTAATGTGATCCGGTGTCGCGCGGATCTAGTGTTACGCGTTGACCGTATCGCCAAACGCAGGCTACGGTAACCGTGTCCGATCCTCGGGGGGCACGTCTCTTGCGCCATTAAACGAAAACGCATTCTCGCCTGTATGCGGGATATGATCATTGGATTATAAAGGGGTGGCAACGAAACCTGTTTATTTTTGATGTTTTAGAAAAATAAATGGGCATTTTTTGGACCTCTTATTTTTCCTTACATTGCACCTAACCATTTATGTTTGAATGTTTCACCATTGTTTGCCTCGACAACGACTTTTCTTTTTTCCAAAACGACCATATTAGCTATTAAGAATAAAGCAAACAATAAATAGAGGCCTGTTTAGGTTAACCTGTATCTATAGGATGGCGTCCTGTATTGGAGCTAAAGCAGTCGCACGTAAAGAACGTTTATATTGGTAAAGTATATATTTAAAATATACTTTATGCTGGATTGTTATTATTATCATCAGCTGCCTTTGAACGAGATATGGTTTCCTTAAAAATAGCGTTTATACTGCAAGTGTGGAGGCTCAACATCGCCCCCTTTCTGCGATCCGACCTCATTTCGTGAACGCGTAAAGATGGGTTTCCTTTAAACGTCAAGGATTTTACGCAGCGAGATATTTCTAATGCACACCAACTTAACAATCGTGCATCGCTGTACTAACGATTCTTTCTTAAAATAAGGAATATTTAGGAATATTTCTCCCCGATACAATAAGAGAGCTAAAAAATAAACCTGCCTGTCTTTCTAATCTCAGCTCACTGATTAATGAAGCACTCCGCGCTTTCTGCCCTCATGCATTATGCATTTGACCGCCGTGCTACAGAATAATTGCAATATAGAAATGTACCTTATAGGCCTATCTTTACAGCCGAGCGAACAAGCTGAGCTTTCTTCCTCCGTTGCTGGTTTAAATCTATTTTTTTTATAGCCTTGTCTGCATATAGCATGGAAGCTGCATATTGCATGTTGCATTGCTATGTAGCCCAGTTTTCTACACAGGCCAGCGGAAGTCCGACACTGGGCGCATCTGTTCCCAACCGAAGGAGCACAATGGCTAAATAGCAATGGCAGATGATACCCTCAGAATAATACACAATGTGTGCAGTTATATGCACCTTAGAGTAGTCCGTTTCACTTTTGCTGCAATGAAAACGGGGCTGTGATGAACACAGCTAGGCCTAGCTACTACTGATCTAACATTTGGTGATCAAAACTGGTGACCTTTGCGCCATTGTAAAGACTCTCCTCGGCCTTTGAGTTAATTCCAATGTGGCGCATAACCGAAATCAAAACATTTTAATTATTACATGTAGAAGATAACAAGCCATTTCCACGTTTTCAACTTGAGGATCCACCGTGCGCGCCTTGCAGCTTCAGTCCAGTCCAAGTCTTTATCTTTACGTATCGCTTCCGATGCATGCACAGCCGTGCGACGGGTTAAAACGTATAGACGGGAACGTGATATGTAAATGGAGTTTACCCTTTTAAGCGAAAGAGGACAATGACTAACAACTGTCTGGTTTCCCGAAACACCGGGGTAAGTGGGACACGAGTAGCAGGTAAGTGGTGCTTTATCACTGAGGTCTCTTTCCCACAAGTGTTGTTATATATGTAAGCTACCGCATAGAAACGCTTGCGGATTAACATGGGTCCCAGAGCACTCGTAAGACCGCAAGGTGCTACTTAAATAGTGCTTTCCCCCTCCACCTTGATCTACGACACGATATAAACAACACGGAGGCATTGTAAAATGTTCAACCCAAACTATCAATTGCTTTTTAATCGCACGCTGAAATTCGCAAGTGTGGACCCTTTTTTGTTACCCGCGACGTTAACCCAGGTCTATTTTCTGTATAAGTCTTGTATAGTCTGTAAAATATTGAAAGATTGCGCATAATTGGTACCTACGTCCACTGGCGCACTTGCTCTTTTCGTCTTCATTTCTCGTCCTGCATTTTTATGAAAGCTAATGGGGTCCAGCGTTGTTTGAATCTCAGTGTTCTTAAAGATATATATTTTTCTAAAAGGCAGATGTTCAGGCTGAGGGTAAGTAAATGATGTTCTGACGTCTGGGTGATCTGTCGCTGAGCCTCAAAGCAGTCAAGCCCACCTTGTTCTCTGCATGATTATGACACCCTACACAGTACTAAAGTACACAGATAAAGTTTTCTCGCTTGTAATACATTCTAGCATTCCTGTTGGATCCATTTGGCTACATACAACATCCAGCACACCCCTCTGACCCCTGTTTAGGACCTGATACCTCTGCTACGCATGCTCTTAAGATCTACTTCATAGCTGTTTTAAACTGCAGGTACAACTCATTTGTGCCATACCGACCCATGAGGAGTGAAGCAAAGTTCTGGAACGAACAAGAACCACCTGATTGGGTTGTGCATGTTTTTGTTATGTATTTAAACCTCCTGCAAGGTTTAACTGACCAGGGTGTATGGAATGACTAGAGACTTCCAGGCAGGTGTGTCGGAGCACATTTGAGCTAAACTCGCCCTTACCTGTGTCAGGTCACCTGTTTGTAATCGTAAGCACAGCCGTACCGGTCAGTTTTCATTTCTAAAATCAAACCTTCCTTTATCTTCATGAGCCATCTGCATCAACTGAACGTGGACGTCTTGCATTTAGGCGAAGTCCTAAATTTTTCACAAAGGCCTGACCAGCAACCGACAGTTGTTGGCGTTCATCATTCTTGATAGTCAGCTAAACTATTTGAAATGGTAAATAGGTTTTGGTCGTGGCTGGTCCTTATTAAGCGCGCTTTCTACGGGGCAGGGTCCGCTTGGTCACTTTTCCACGGTTTCAAACAAACCGCTGTCTCCACCTGCTGGACGCTAATGGCAGCTCATGGAGGCCCCACAGCTCTGCCCAGTTTGGGTGTCTCACCCTTATCAGACACACCAGATATAGATCATTAAGGGCTGTATTAACGAGCTGATTTACTGATGAATCGGGTGCGTTAAACACGTGAAGGGGGGGCACCTTTACCAAAACGGAAATCCCTAGTTATGCCATTTAGACCAAAACCAGTGGACATTTGTATTTCATCTTTAAGTGAACACATCCGGGTAGCATAACGCATAGGTTAAACGTTCACTTTCTTGTCGAAGTTTAAACGGCCAAAATGCGACGCAGCGACGATAATGGACGCGAGAAACGGTTCAGTGCGTCAATAGGCCGCGTTTCCGTTGTCACTTTACGCATGAAGAGGCAACAAATGGCTGATCGGTTCTAATTCTAGCCGTAATTGTTGCTGAGGAGTAATAAAGTAATTAGGAGAGAAAAAACAGACAGTGGGGCTGAGCTCCATTTTACGATGCTGTCTGGGGTGGTGCCTTTGAAGAGTTGGTCTGCAGCGGTTTCCTTTTTTAAAAAAATAAATAAAATAAAAATTGCGTGTTAATTAAATACGAAAACGACAATAATAATAATGCAATAAAAACGAATAAGACGTTTTTTTAATTTTTATTTATTTTATAAAATACATCGTGCGTTAATTGTAATGCAGGCGTCCGAAAAGTCGTTCCAGTTCCGCCTTCAATCACTTTGCACCCCATAAACAGTTAAGACTGTGATTGTGGTTTATTGCCGCGCAGCCACTAATATCGCTTGCAGGGGGCAAGGCACAAATAGGACGCGCAGGCCTGTCTGCGAGCGTCAAACTAAGCTTTATTTATTCGGATAAACGGCATCCGGGCCGTTAACGGGACACTAAACAGTGGGGTCGCAAGATAACGGTAGAATGAGCGCGAGAACACGAGAAGTGTAAAACTGTTCGGGGAGGGGGCGGGCAAATATTTTTCGTTGTATAGCGTAAGAAATACCCCGGGATTGCAGTCATTGTCAACCTCGTTCAGCGGCGATTTATTTACGTCGAGCCTGGAACTTTATGTGCTATATTGCGCAGAAATGCAAGACTGCGATTATCAGTGACAACTTATTGCAATATCGCAGATTTGCACTTCGTTAGGCATAACCCTTGAAACCAAAGAAAAAAAAAAAGCAGGCTGTTATTTTCGTATGCGTCTGCCCGGACCACCGGTATAGAGAGTCTTAACGAAATGTATTATTTATCAGAAATTTATTTATGTACACAAGTGGAATTTGATTTGAAAACGACTAACACTGTGTTGATTTGAGGTATCGGCGTATGTGCCATTTATGTTTTCACACATAACATCACAAGCACGTAAATGTTACAAAATTCACTGAAATGAACGAGCAACACAACATAAATTAATCATAATACATAGGTAGTTCAAATACATCTAGGTAGTCACATTAAACATTGATACATTACGCTACAAGTCTTTTTTTGGAATTAAAACAAACAAAAAAAAATAGAATCATGCATATCATCAGCATTTCACATTTCGCAGGACCCATTTCCCTGAAATCATGAACTGGTGCTTTAAAAACTTTTTAAAAATAAAAATTTAACATATTTGACATTTACAGAATGCGGAAGGCTAGACCTACAACAAGCAAACCGAATAAAGAGAACTATCACCAACGAGCTGTATACAAAGACACAATGATATATACAAGCATACCCTTGGGTCAAAGGTTTGTGCAATGTACATCTAACATTACAAAATGTAGGCTATCGATAATAATCTACTGTGGTTGTGCATGAGGAAAAAGACAGGCTAATTCACGAACACCTTCGCACGAACCAAACAACTCCATCCACCGCAGTGCGCTTTTTTTCTATATATATATATATGTATATCTTTCCACTTTTAAATGTCTTTTGGACGATCTTTATTGCATTTCTTCATCTTCATCCTACGGTTTTGGAACCAAATTTTGACTTGTCTCTCCGTGAGATTTAGGAGTCTTGCCACTTCATATCTACGGTCGCGTGAGAGGTACATATTAAACAGAAATTCTTTCTCCAGCTCGAGAGTTTGATGCTTAGTGTACGGGCAGCGCTTTTTCCTAGTGGACTTCGCATGCAGCCAGTTGGACGCAGGGTTATCTGCAAGAAGGGTCGGGAGAGAGAAAGCTAGTCATGTTGCCACTTGAAAAAAAAAATACTGCGGCCATTTTATGATCAGCGCGCGAGAAGAAAGAAAAGAGTGTCGTGTAAAGGCTACGGTGCAATTTTGATATGCTGGAATGGGAAAGCGCGATCGGGGGATCGCGTGCATCTGGGGCTGCGGGTGGGTTTTATGTGATCGAAAATTTTATGTGCGAGCTGTAATTCCCTTTCTAGCTACTGGCAATTTTGGCAGCACTGAACGAGGGATAAACAAGGGCCTTGCTGTCTATCAGGAGAAAAAAAAAAGCTCAGAATCCTGATTGTGCGTTTTATGGCAACGATTTTACGTAGCATTTAATCGAATGTAATGTGTGGGACAGCGCTCTACAGTTATGCGTTACATGGCGTGTAGTCTACAGTGCAAATATGTGGCTTTTTTGGTGGTCAGATTCAATTGAAACATTCATACAGGCTATAAGATGCTGGTTTTTTTGCCACCCACAGAACGAAAGAAGAAAGAAAGGCCTAGTTAAAAGACCTTTAGCCTTCCTGTGGCCTGTGCTGTAAATGCTGCGCAATATATAAATGTCTAACTGCAATGAGCATGCGATTGTTGACAAGACCGGCTTTTGTAGAGTATACCTTTTTTTATATTAGGCTAATATACGCCTGATATAAAACGACGCCTCTTGGCTCCTTAAGGTGAAAGCAGCTGCATCCTGCGTGTTCAAACGCATTCCGATGTAAACTTAGCTTCACTTACTTGGGTCTATATCCGCCTTGTTTTCCGCAGGAGCTTTCTCGTCCCGTGATCCGTTGGAAAGCGCATCGTCCGGTATCTTCCTCTCCGCTCGGCTCGTGTTGCTGTCAGTCTCGGCCGCAAGCAACGTGTGCGCGGCGCACTCGCCGCTCCCGACCAGCGGTTCGAGTTTTATATCGTGATGTGCATCTGCGGATAATCCCGTGAAAGGCAGCGAGGGCAGCGGTTCCAACGCCCAGGAACGCACGGATGCTCCGTCGGTTTCTCCCGTTGAGCAGGGGTGATGGATGTACGGGTGGTAGGCGATGGATGAGCCCGGGGGCTGCACGGGCACCGGGCTCCACGACGCACCGAAAATTGATGATTTGGCTTGGAAAGCGTACTGCTCCTGTTCGCCGTATTCGAGCAGCGTCAGTTCCCGAGCCTGCTGCTGGACCACAGGTCCAGACGAGAACCTCGGCGCCAAATGATCGTCATTCTCGTGCGGAATGTGTGAGTCGGCGTAGTAACTCAGTGTCCCCAATGTCGACATAACAAAAACAAGCACGGAGAGCCCGGGAGAACGGATACACCCACAATGAAACTGACACAAAAGCAGAATCCGTTGAAATCAAGTAACTAACTACTTGACTTCGCTGTGAACTACAGACCTCTGATAAGTTGAATGGCTGCAGAGATTGGATTGGACGCGCCGGACACGTGACTGTGGGAGAGGACGCGGGAGATAAAGGGGAAAGCCTAACCGGTGCGCGCGGTTAAATGGCCTCCATTTTACAAGTCATATTTTTAATGGTATAGCCATATGCTTTTATGAAGGTGGATTTGATTTTATTCGTGTTGTTAAGCTTCAGCGTCTAATAACCGAGCGTAACAAGAAGGGTTATTTGAGAAGCGTTATTGTAGTATTTCCCTATCCGGTTTTTAATGGAGTAGGTGTACTGTTTGCAACGATAAAATAAACCCCCCAAACGCGTAGGCTAAATGCGTTGTCACATCTTTGCTCCGGGATCCAGCTAAATATTGCAGTCCAATTAAGCTATCCAGATTTTTTTTTTCCCCAAAAATAGCATATCTGCGATAAATGCACGCTGCTTATCTCGCACAAGAAGACATAAAATAGTTCGGACATAAAAAGGATCTTTACGTGAGCCGCATGTATACTTTATATGGCAGTAAGTGCCACTGGATGGTTGAGATATGACCTGCTAAGTGACCAGTCGTTCAGTAAAAACGCGCTCAAACCTTCAGTCTGGTGAAGCGCAGACTAGCTGAAATCAAACCAAATCTGAACGTGAACCGAGCTGGAAACAAAACGAAAAGCCTTGTCAGATACAAATGCATCGTTTGCTTTATGTTTCAAAGTAAGCCTCGCGCGTTAAAACCGTACCACAATTAAAACTATCAAACCAAAAAGATTAAAAGAGTGAAAAAAGATTTAATACAATTTAAAATGTTTGATCAACACTGCAAAAGCTAACGATTTTATAGCATCGGTCACAACGTTATTATCTCTTTCTGTTGTTGGTATTCTTTAATAAGCTGTTACAGGACAGAAAAAAATGCTTTGCCATATCCCACACATTCATTGAAATAGTAGCATGCTTCATAATTAAAAGGCTGCGTTTGTAAATATATTTGCAGCGAGCTGTGCGGCGTGTTTTATTCGGATATCAGCAAGATAACGTTATTATATACTGTTACGCAGTTATAATATAAAGCATGAGTGAATACAGTGATGTTTTATTAGAAAATAAATTTCATCATAATATATATATATATATATATATATTAAAAAAAAAAACAATAGAAGACAACCACGGCCGACCAGAGCTTTCTCTCCTTCTGGTCGATGGGCATCGCTGTGATCTTGTCCTCGGAAGAGTGGATCTCTGGGCACTTCGACAGACTTTGTTTATAACAGGGGCTATTACTCTGTTTTTCTTCGGGTTGTAACTTGGCTGTCTGGCCTGAATATGGCCAATAAAGCTTTTGTGTTTTTTTCCCCCTCCCGCCCAGCAGACGCATCCGGCAGCGTGGGCGTGCTCTTCGGTCTCGGACGCGCACGCGGCTTTGGCCGAAGTGCATTGATCGTAACCGAGGCCTTGCTAACTACACCTGCAACGCCGATATTCGCTTTTTAAACATATCTCCCTCCGTCCACGCGTTGGATTTGCGACGTTAAAACGTGCGTTACAACGGAGAATTTCTTGGTAAAATATGCTCGCGGGAAACCCTTAGAGTTCGTGTTTGTCTCGTTGTTGTGCTGAATCTCACTGCGAGGCAATTAAGACAGTTTCTTGTTGTGGGGATGTGAAATAGAGCCCAACAACATGAAACTACCTAAATCACTTAGCAGTTGTCCTTGTTTCTTGCTTGCGGAGGGGGGGATAAGAAGGCAACGTCGAATTTTGTATCTATTTATTTTCTGCACAAGCAAACAAGTACAATAAAATGGGTTTTTGCAACCAATGCCGTCTCATACGATTAGTTGGCTTTTCGTTGAAAGTTAAATTAAAACCCGAAAGACAGGAATAGAGCTGGTATAGGAATGATTGTAATATTTTTGGTGTGACTTATCACGGGACCGGTGCTGCGCGGATAATTATATAAATCATTTCATTTTACAGTCAGGAAAATTACAGTCATTGCTTCTCCAAAATCCCCGTTATAAAAAAAACTGTTTTGGAATACAATAATTGTGTTTAAAAGTAGGCTAAGATGAGTTTAGGTACATGCCTTTATTAATTTTCTGCCATGTGCGAATGATTAATTTACATCTCTTTAGCCTACGTTTCCAAAAAGGTGATACATTTGATGGCGCTGTTAAAATAACACAAGAAGTCCCGTCATGTTTAAAAGTTTCTACATTTTACCGATTTTTTTCCACTTATGCCTAGAACAGCAAATACCCGACAAGGTCGTACTTAGAAGAAACGCGTCGTTGTTATTTAAAAACGCTTTCATAATAGTTATAATTATTACAACATGCAGATACCGCAGTTATATACAATAAATGTACAATATAGTCTGAAGGCTATGTACAATGAACACCTCGAGCATTCGATATTTTCCTCCCTCGCTTTTACAGTGAAGTACTCCCGACAGTTTATAAATAACCATGACATGTTATGACGACTGGCTTGTCAAATAAAATTATACATAAACAGATAAAAACGTCAACAGTATACGACACACAATAAGTTATCAATAGTATCTTGCACAAGTCATATACGCACACACGCGCCCACGGAGACGGTTTGGGGCAAGTAGGCTGCCGCCGGTGGAGGAGGGCGCCAGAGATCTGCAAAGCGAGGGGGGCTTCACGAAAAACTGAAGTTGGCCGACAGCTCTCGGATTCGGTTTTCTCGACTCATCTTCTTCAGCTTCATCCGCCGGTTCTGAAACCAGATTTTGACCTGTCTGTCCGTGAGGTGCACGCTGCGGCTGATCTCGAGGCGCCGCTCTCGCGTCAAGTACATGTTGAAGAGGAACTCTTTCTCCAGCTCGAGAGTCTGGTGCTTGGTGTAGGGGCAGCGCTTCTTACGGCCGCTCTTCGCCGTCAGCCAGTTAGCTGTGTTGTCGCTTTTGTTATCTCCTGCTGGAAAAATTGAGACGGCGTTAGTCCGAAAATGTCCGACCGCGGCCCCCGTCTCGCGACGCTTTACGTCGAGACCGCGTGCGCTTGATGAACATCATTTAATCACTGAACTAACGTGTGATATCCGTGCAATAATTGCACGTGCTGTTGCGCACGCTAATCGTTGGATCGTAATCATCAAATGTAGTTCTTGTGATACTAACGTGTGCAGCTATGAACTGGGTTGCGATTCACGAATTCAGATTTGTGCGTTAAATGGTTATTCAGCGATGTTTTAAATCGCTGTTTGGCCTTAGTTTGTTGCAGGCGCTTTGTAGGTCGTTTCTTGCGGGAGGAGTGAGAGGATATTTTAGTTGGGCATCGCCACCGAACACACTGCGCTTGTATAAGGAAATTAATATTAAATGAATCAAAGCATGTGATTGCAACCTCGAGAGGTCATAAAAAGCGTGATGAAAAATAGGCTTGCTAAATCCATATACATATATAGACATGCGCAAAATGGGGATAGCCCTGGGTCGTGAGCAATAGGCCCTATTTGTTTTTTTTATTTAATCTTTGTTTTGTTTTTTTTTTAACTGAAGCACACGTTATTGCTGTCAACACCGACTTTAATATTTAGCTATGTAAAGGTTTGCATTTAACTAGTTGAACTTATTTATTATTAGCCAAATTAGTTTTATTGAACTATTTAATATGTTCTCGCGAGCAATATTTTTTAAATAGCCTTTATGCTACTATTTTTAAAAAGTGAGCTCTTAAATAAAAAAATGGTCAGTGCACATTGTATTTGGCACGAAGGAATGCTGTGTTATTTAAAGGATTAGGAACACGACTACAGAAGGGACATAAGCTGAATGTTTCTCTTTGTTTGCGTGATTGTGCTGCCAAATCTCCCCGGTCTAAAGCCTTAAATGGCATTTGCAAATAAAATCCGAAATATACTACATGCAAAAACAGTTCCATGGGCTGTGTTGTATCGCGCGCGCAAAGACGTGATTTTTACGCGCCCGAAGGACGCCCGAATCCTTCGGACCGGGCAGCAGCAAAACTAACCTTTTGCGACAGTGACCGCCTTCTCCGGGCTGTCCGGTGGTTCGGGAGACGAAGCGGTGCCGGTGGACCCCCTTAGCTCCTTGTTTCTCGCCGGGGCGCATGGTGCGCATGTGGGAGGCTCGTCGTTCTCTTCCCTGCTAGCTTCTGCTCCTATGGCTGAAAGAGAGCTGTCAAACCGGGCAGAGCGCTGAGCAGCAGCAGCAGCAGCAGCAGCGTGAGCCGCTACAGACTGGCTGTTGTCTGGAAAGCCTTTCGATGTGGCGCACGTCTGAGACAGACGGAAGTAACCGGGCACCGGAACGCAGCCGTTGTTGTTGCCAGACGGACACGAGTTCGGTGTCAGCCGGGAGTACGATATGTCCTCCGTGACGCTATCTTTCGGACACTTCTCAGACTCGTACAAGCAGTAAGAGTTTTCCTCTTTTATGGCGGGCGAGAACGACCGCGGGGCAATTTGGTTGTTAGGCTGTTCAATGCGACAGGACCTCGACGTCTCCAGCCACGTTTCCATGCCTTGGTACGGCCCGCACGTAGGCACCGCATTTTGCGAATTGCTCTCGTTCCGTTTGAGTCCAGAGAAATAGCCACAGTTAGACAGTCCGTAAGAATACTCGGAGCCCGGCTGCAAGTAGACTCCGCTGTTTTGGTAGTAGTGTCCGCTTCCCTCGGCCCTTCCGTGGATCAGGGAGTCTACCAGAAACGAATTTCCAGATGGACTATCGGAGCATGACATCTTCGTGGTATAATTTGACGGTGGAAGAAGATTGCCCTTTCTGGATGACATTTCTTGTGCAAAACATGCTGAATATAATTACTGATAACTACACAACTCAGTGTGAGCTAACAGCCAATTAAATCGCAACGAGCGCCGCTGACTCCTCCCTCCGCGCGCGCGTAACCCCCGCGTCCCGTATCTTTTTCGAGCTGCTAGATTTTTTTTTTTTTTTGGTAAAGTCGAATCTACATAAACCCGATCGGTCGTTTTTGAAAATATAAACGAATAAAAACCGAATTTCACGTTACGTTTAGGACCGCTGGCTTCGTTAACGCCGCCGCTTAGCCGCGAACCCCGCGAGCCGCGTAGTCTATATAAAACCGAAAAGCAACAAGGTATCGAAAAGGAGATCAAGTGCTAAAATAGTAAACCTTTATGATACACTGTAATTGCTCCAACAGCCCTTTAAGCACATAAACAGTGAGTTACAGACCGCTCTTCTGGTTTTCGTGCATGCGGTGGGTCAAAACAATTTATTTACTACACTCAAGTTCAAAACGAGAGGCGGCTTTCAGCCTGCTTTTTAGAAACGCTTTATGTGGTGGATGTGGATTTCCTTACTGTACAATAAAGATTTAGGATGTGATCATCTTGAAGTAATGTATAGGCCTGTATGGAAGCTTTATAATTACAACACTGGGCCACGGGTTAAAAGTAAAAACACACATATTTAAAGGCAATCGTGTTTAAATGTAATTAAATACAAACCTAACTATAAAGTTTACCGAATGATTAAACAATAGGCATTTTTACGCAAATGGTGTACGTGATTAAATTTACCTTCGCCTAGGTTTCAGGAGATTTAACATTTATCTGAATATCAGCCTGTGTGAAGTTTAGGCCGCCGTTGTGTATTCGTCCTCTGATTTGCATTTAATTGAATTAAATATAATTATATAAAATGTAGGTTTTTATCGTTTAAGCTTTTCTCGGCCTTAACGTTTTGTGGACTGCTCTACCTCTGAACTCTCTCCCCTTTTTGTTTTTACCCTTTCAGAAATGCTCCACAGACATATTCAGAAATAGGCCTGTTTCTTTGTTCACGGGATTAAACTCCTGCGTTTGGAAATAAACATAGGCTATTTGTGATTTAGAAAAAAGAAGAAGAAAAGAAGCAAATGCACGTGAGCACCAGCATGCAATTTTAAATATCGACCAAATATCACAACTACAAAAAAAAAAAAAAAGTTGAAAAATAAAACGAAATAGGTATACTTACACCAAAGTCGCCTACACTTGCTTGTCCCTGCTCCAGTAATCACGTTTTGATGCACTCTGTGGAGTGGAAGCTTATACCGAGGCTAACTAATGACAATGATGCCATAAAAGTAAAGGAAAAAATCTTATCACGCTTCTAAAGCTGAAAAACAGCATATTTTAAAGGGGAAAATGGGCAATTGATTATTACTTCGGCTACGGTGACTGAAGAATTGTAATAATTGGAAAACATTTATTTTTACTTTCTGCATTAAGAAATCGAAGGAGCTCAAGACGGGTAGCTATTGTTTTAAAACTCATCCGAAAAAGACTAGATAATTTTGTTTTTCTTTATAGCATCAAAACAGTTTGCTGAAGCTCTCTTGGTTTTATGCGGCGTGGAAATAAATAAATAAATACAAATACAAATAAAAAGCAAAATGTAACTTTTGCAACTTTTATTTAAAAAGAAAAAATCAAAATCTCTGGTCAGTTTGTTAAATTGGAAAAAAACAAATACTCTGAGACTAACAGAACCGTGAGGAGCGGTGCTACTTTATAAAGAAAAAGGTTTATATCCTTAAACAAACTTCGCTTGCAGGCTGCGTTTTGAACTTTAAAATCTTAATCTGTTATCGTCTTTAAAAACAAAAAATTAATAAATGAGTACAACAAAAAATCCCGAATGGTAGCTTGGCTATTTACCTGAAACAGTGCCTTGTATAGTTCACGAAGACGTCGTCCTTCGCCCGTACACAAAGTAAACACGTTTCAGCGTTGGATTTTAGATCCCCGGCAATGACATTGATCTAAAGCGCGCCACCCAGCGGACAACAAGCGCATCGTCGGAGGAGCGAAACGGTGAGAGATCCAGCCGTGGTGCCGTGATGGGACGCTGAGACAAATGATGGCGGAAAAGCCCGTGAACACAAGCTTTCAATGGTTCCAGCCGTTGTTTTCTAGCTCTTAGTCACAGTTAATAACCTTGGTTCTCAGACGGTTTATGGCACCTCGCTCCAATTCTACAAATGCTCCAGACTAAGACTGGTTTTATGACCGAGTTGCTGCAGCAACGGGGGGATGTGCCGTAATTAGGGCGAAATTCCATCGAGCCTCAAAGGATGCGCAAACCGTCAGGGTCATCACGTAAAACAGTCCTTATTATCTTATGCTCGACCTTTTTTTTTTTTTTTTTTTTTTTTAATAAGCCACATTAGACGCGTGATCCTCTCGCGGCGGATCATCGACGCGCAGATGCGTGGAAACCGTAAAATTATAGGAAGTAACGAGAGACTTTTCATTGTCTTTTTTCACGTTCAAGAATTTTTTTTTTTTTTTTTTAACTCCGCATCGACGCGACCCGTCACTCTCGAAATAGCGATATAATATAAAGACTTATCCGAAGGGTCGACACAGAACCATTTGTTGAAAGGCCGTTTGATTCATGGAGACATACACAGCCATGTTTTGGGCAGTTCCGTAATGGATACTAGGCATTAATAACGGCAAACACTTGATCCTTGAATCAAAGAAAAGCGTGGAGGCAATATAACGCGAGATCCATCAAACATTTGATCCCGCTCCAGGAAAAAGAGAGAAAACACAAGATATTTCAAGAGACTGATTTATATAACGCCGAAGAGATGTTATAAACATGAGAGATTATCGTGAACACGAACGAGCTCCCGCAACATCGATATACAGTTTCACGCGGCAAACGTGAGGGAAACACGGAAATCAAGAAGGAAGCGCGCTTCGGGCTTTCAGAGGACTCGAGCGGCGTCCGTGCCGCTTCGGTTATTGCTTATGCCTTAATGTCCAATGTCCGTCAAAAATAAATAAGAATTTCTCTTTTTTTTATGACATTTCTAAACACGCTCAAGTCGCCCGATTTTACTGGAAACAGGCGCAGCAAAGACACCTAATATCAAATATACACTTTCAGTCCACACAGTTCAAGTATAAGAGAATATAGCGCGCGCGATGCGTTTAGTTGCCAACAAGCTTAGGCTGTATTCGTGAAATGTGCGTTATTCAGTGAAACAAAGTCCAACGATATAAACCACAAGTAGGAGTATTTAACAGGAGTAAAAAAAAAAACACCTTTTCAATTAGCATTTATATCTCGAGCTCCACAGTTTTTTTTTTCTATCCCAACCCCGAAGACATAACAGATTTCAAGAACAGCCTATAGCTTACTTGCTGCTATAACATACGCGAAAGTACAGGTCTTGGTCAGATAATAGTAATAGCAAAGAAAATAATCAAATCAAATCCCTGTAAACTGAAGAGTCACTAAACTGAGAAGAACGGGAAAGCAATAACAGCAAATGACAATACCAGTAATAACAGTAACAACGGCATTAATAATAATAATAATAATAGTTTTAATTTCAAACGGTGGAGATTACTGAGAGTATAAGTTTATGTTTAGGCCCACGTCGATGAAAAAAAAGTCTCTCCGAGGAAGGAAGGTCGCTCCTCGCCTCCTGTGCGTCCACGAACTTGAAGCGAACCATCTCGCCCGAACGACCCCTCAGTCGATCTAGAGCAAAGGGTTCGTGGTGTAATACTGCAAGCGGTCCCTGTTTAGTTTTTTCTCTTTCATCCTCCTGTTCTGAAACCATATTTTCACTTGACGGTCGGTGAGGTTGAGCATCCTGGAAAGCTGCAGCCTTTTTTCTTTGTTGATGTAAACGCTGAAGAAAAACTCCCTCTCCAGCTCTCTGATCTGGTACTTTGTGTAAGGGCACCTCTTTTTCCGCGTCTTCTGTCCGCCTGAAATGCGAAGAAGAACAGCTGTCAGCATCTGACTCTTAACTCAATTTTATTCAATAGGAATAATGCCGTATACAGTCTCGTTGAATGAATACAGTTGCTAACTGCACCCAGTCGCCGTTTTCCAAAATGATGCATAAATCGTTGCTGCGTCTCTAAACGCGATTATATCAATTAAACTATAAATCGGTAATAACGCGCTATAGAATTAGCCCTAAATGAATGCAATATCGAGTGGCACCGCACGTTCGTCCATGGTCGTTAGATAATGAGAAACCTTCAACACGGACTAAAATTTCATTTGTTACCACAAAAGGAAAAAATATCCACATGCGCAAGATTTATCGGTTGATATTTACGAAAAACTCCAGCAACTAAACTGGTCTGCATATCCCCCCCCGTTACACAGCGTACATTCAGACGCGACAAACAAGCTGGGGATTTCTATTAACTCTTAAATAACTTTGCACCGTCGAAAAGCCCAAACTGTAATGAAGGCAGCAATGAAGACTTTCGAAGACTCAAAAAGGAAACGGCCTATCATTCACGGCCAATTTCAATTTCGAGCACGTGATCACGCGTTTATAACAAAGTTTTGTTAGGGTAAATATACAGGGCCCTCTATAAACCTTATACGCTTATAAAACAGCATATAAAACCTTTAACAACAGCACGTTACATCAGAAACTTTCTCGCGCAACCGCTTTAGTACGTACTGCCGCCGCCGCTGAATTTCTCTTCGTTGTTACCGGAAGATGGCTCCGGGCTGCTCGTCTCCTCACAGCGCTCCGTCTCCTCGGTTCCCCGACAACTGTCGCCGCCCGTTTCCGCGGGCGGAGGCGCCTTGCCGCTCGCTCTGTCCACCGGCTGCTCGCTCGGCTGATTTTCCACGTTCCCGTACGCGGTCTCGAAAAACTGGTCAAACGCTTGGGGAAGCACCCCGTTCCTCCCCACGCCGCCGTACACGTTGGACGTGTGGCTCGCGTTGGAGTGGTAGAGAACCGAGTTATTTTTCGACAGCATGTCCCCCAGAGTTCCAGGATTGGACAGGCAGTCCCTGTGCACCATGTCCTCGGGCGCGTAGCAGTGTGGCAGATTGCCCCTGGAGTGCCACTTGCTGGACGCGTCAATGGCATAGTCCCTGAAAGACACCTCTCTAACGGTCTGAACTTGTGGCAGACTGGACGTGGAGTATGAGTATGTCACGGGGCACGAAGACGGGGTCTGGGGCAGAAAAGGAGGAAGGCTGGAAAATTCCGTTCCAGACACGTAATAAGCACAGCCGGGCAGATACATGTTAGACCCGACGGGTACCCGCTCGTCAAAATCCATCATGACACTCGGTCGGGCACGCCGCAACCATAGTACTGCCTCGCATCGCAGTACAGAACTGCTTCAGCTCCACTGGCTTTGAAGCAGATCCGCCGAGCAGAAATTTTTGAGACGTGAGCTGACGTGGAGATCCATCTCCATCCATTCCAGAGAGCGCCAGTCATGTGACCAAGGGCAGAAATTGACATGTACCTCTCAGAATATTGTATGCCAACATGTGCAAATGTTCAAGTCGAGGAGAGAGCGATACTTTTCATTGATGAACGTGTGCTCGCAGCGGACCGCAGTCGGTTATGTTGACACTTTGGATCGCTGGAGAAACCCATCCGCGCGCGCCTTAGTAACCCCACCAGGGCTTCTGATGTTTATTGTTTTGTTCTATTAAGTCTAATTATTTTTCTCGCTGTAGTCTACGCTCTTGAAAATTAAGTTACCGAGAAGAAACATGCTATTTTTATTTATTTATTTATTTTTATTTTTATTTTTGCTGGGATGTAGGTATACTTGCAATTTGAATTCGCAAGTGATGCTCTTTGTTAATTCGTATTAGTTGCGTGCGGGCCAGTGAGGCGACTCGAACGCAGTGTGTTGAAACCGAAATAGAATCGTATTTGTAGCCTCATTTCTTTGCCTTTATTTCACGATAAACGACCGAATGGGCGTGGGAATAAAGCGCGCTTTCATTCGCAGTCCGTTCGAAAACGTTCTTTAAAACAAAACACAAAACCGCATTTTGAAGCGTGGTCGCGAACACGCTTCAAAGCGCGAAATAAACAACGAATCGCGTAAAAGGCGCTCGCAGCCCGTTACGATCGCGTTGGCGTGCGATTTGTGTAGTTCTAGTAGGCCTGTATGTGTTGCGACGTTAGTATGAGAACAAAAGCATTTCGTTAATTGCAGAATACGAATATAGTGCACGTTTTTGGTGACTTTAAACGAGCCTCTCTCATTCGGAGCTCCCTTCGCATCAGTCGTTCGTCGTGAGTTGTTTTCCCAGCCCCGAGCATTTTATTTATCGACGGTTTTTAGGGGTGCGTTTGCGTTCTCGTGCAAAATTGCCAAAACGTTTTTTCGCCTGCCAAAAAAATATTTTAATGTAGCTAAGAGACAAAGGCGGTATTTAGCCCGGGTTGGGCACTGGAGTCGTGAAGTGAAGCGGCTTGAAAACACAGTTGAGGCCCATAAAGTTTTAACTCGCTGTGGCCCCCGCAGAATCAAACCACGAACAATGGTCGAAATTCCCAAATGCTAACGTTTATAAAGTAATAAAAAAAGAATATTTTAAAAGAAGGCTGCGTGATATAACGGGAGTGTACCGTAAAATCGTCCCAATTAGCGGTTGCCATTTTCAACTACCAAAAAGCGAGATGCTTTACGTTTCCTTTATCGCATGTAACGATATTAATGCTTTTAATGAGTCGTTTTGGGCCGAGAGGCGATGAAAACCGAAACTAGTCCAGGACAGACGTGGTTTTATGGCGCTCTTGGTATCTTCCTCCAGCCATTGTCAGCTCAGACGAGCCATGGCCGTCGGAGAGTGATCATGAGACGCCACCTACTTGGAATTCGTGAACTTCAATGAGACCTGAAGTCACGGGTAACAGTATGTTAAAGAGAGACAACGGCCCCCGTGCGTTGTATCGGGTGAGAGCGATGCTTTTCGGCACATCTTCCAGGTTTAAAACCGCGAGATCGAAGGCACGCGCGAATAGAAGGCCGCCACGCACGTCTCGACCGGCGACCGTTTCTATTATTCGTAGGTTTTGCCTAACATAGGTGTCGTTCGGGGCAGCCACGCAGACCTGGTCCACGTCTGGCTCCACGCGACTCTGCAAAAGAAACAGATTAAACTCTGCGTTCGGTTTTGGCATGTTTGGGAGGTTGGGAACAAGACCTCAAGTTCGGTCTCTCGTGTAAGAGCTTGTTTACAAACAGCCCAAACAGACCCCCGGATGAGGTTTAAGGGTTTGCGTCAGTAATTGTAATATTGCACGAAACTTTGCCGTTTTCTGTACTGCTTTCGAATCGGGAATCAGGGCAAATGACCGATAACCGACTCAAGTTAGCACTTCTTTCTTTTTTTTTTTTTTTTTTTTTTGAGAAGCACAGTAATTGGTACAGAGTCCAAGCCAATTTGTCACCACTTCATACCTACTTCTAAGAATGAATGAAATTTGTTCCGTGTTAGAAATTTTTTTTTTCAAGTCCACTTTGAAAAGCTTTGTTTTTTTTTTTTTTTTTTAAACGTAAACTCATCTGAAATCGTAATGCATCCTCGCGCGTTAACTTATGTACGACTTGCAGTTAATTCCACAATTACAATTCAGTTTATTTTTAAAAAGAAAAGTACACTAACTAAATGGAATTGCAATAACTAAATGATAGATGTCCTTTAGTGGTGTCTAGAAATGTATTATCGTTGTACATAGAAATATGGCTTATAGAAATAGGCTAAACGTGCGTTTTTATAGCAAAATGATTTTAAGTCGTGATCGAAAAGAATGCATTCGTCGATTATTATTGCAAAATGTTTCGCTTGTGATTAATAAAAGAAATGACAGTGTCAGTTTGATGTGAAAACGAGAGTCGAGTGGTCTCGTGCGCTTTGGTGCATTTAATTAGACCGTCTTTTCTCCGCGTTTTGTCGCAGTGCAGTCGAGGGCCCGTTTTTATGATTTTATAGAAACAAGGTAGGATATGCTGCCATTATAAAGGCTCTTTGAAAATGTAGGTTTGGACGAGGCGCGTGCATTCGCACGTTTTTAAGCCCGTGAGCGCTTATCAGTAGCTGAGCTGGTTTGCATCGAAATATAGAAAACAAAATTCCCAAAAATAACTGTTGATACGCTTCGTGTGTCCTTCAGATAAATGCCATTAAAAATAGTCGGGCCGAGAAAATAACTATAAGCACTTTTACAGGACGCTTGCTTCTCATTCGGTAATATTTTTTTTATATATTTAATAGAAATAGTAGCAAAAAGGCGCGTTGAATAAATTAGGTTATAGTGGTCCATCAATAAGTAATGAGATTATGCAAAATGCATCTTTTTTTAAAGTTAAAACACTGAAAACACTTGTAAAGGAAAACAAAAAAGTTTTAAATTATTAATATACGGTTATTCATTTTGATCAAACGAACACATAAAATAAGCATAAAATCATACCGTGCCTGCTAGAGGTTCGTTTATACTTTATCATTTTAAGTTTTAAAGCAAACATTTTAAATAAACACTGTTATTTTTGCAGCAGGCCGATTTTATTTTTTACAGACGAGTAATGTTAAAACGTTTTTCTCATGAGCAATTAAAGAAAACGGCGATGCATTTGTTGTTTTTGTTGCGGAAAAATAAGGAAGCAACAGCACCGTTTAATATCTCCCTTAACTCGTGTTCGGGATCGTTATCCTGTGTCCGAGAGCATCAGATATTTCATTTTACCAATAAGTAAAACTTGTAAAACATTGTTATAGACTACACTCCAAAAGTTTAATTGCACGCAGACGCCTCCAACGCTAAGAAGCGCTCGTGTATTAAAGGCCGTTTCGTGTGACGCCTTCGGGTGGCAGCACAGTCCAAATTAAAACTAAACAAAAAAAATCCGGTCCACGTGCCTCTCTCCACATTTTCCGTCTGCTCGGTGGTTTTTCGAGATCCCAGCTCATAGGCTGCCTTCACATCCCACTGAGACGTTACTTATTCGTGACTGTTGAGCACCAAGAAACGAATTACGAAGTGCTGGTGATTATTTATTTATTATTTTTATTATTATTTATTTATTTATTTATGCATTTGCGGTACAGAACAGTAGGCTGTAAAACAATACGAGCGATGGGCAATTGTCAACGAAACAGTCACGATTAAAATGCATCGTCTTATTTATAATGCGCGTGCACCGGCTCTGTGACGAGCGCGAGACGCTGCTGAAAAAGGACGTCTTTCTGATTCTTTCGTTTGTCATATTAAAAATGACGTCGGTGGTGAAACCTTAAGTCATGGGGCTTGGTTGATTTCTCAAATGCAAAAACAAAAAAGCCGGATAGCCTATTCGAAATATGATGGATCATTTAATAGGATTGCGTTTCAATTCCGGCGCGAGTGTTTATTGTATTCTTAAAAGCACAACCCGACGTCTTAGTGGACACTGGGTTTGAATTTAAACGAAAGCAAGCATTGTAAAATGCATTTTAATTGGGTAAGTAACTATAAAATAACATTACGAAGTTTATAAATAAATAATACGAATAGAAATAAATATATTCGTTTGAAGCTGTCACTATTACTAATAATTACTAATACTAATAATGTGTTTTAATTCACACATTTTATTGCAATGTTTATTCGTTTTATACTTTTTCCAACGGTTTCTTTCTTAATTAATGATTTCTTTTTTATTTCAGATGTCTTGGGGTTGCCTTTTATTTGTGTTAGTTGATTTCAGCAAGACCTTTTGATGCTATTTATATTTAGTTTATTTTTTAAACTCATAGCAGCCTGTCTACTGTAAATGCTTGCTATTGAAATTTAAAAAAAAAAAAAAGGAAAAGGACACATTTAGTAATTTTGTTTCGTAAAGGCACAACATACATCGAGAGCAGCAGTCTACTTTAAATGCTGGTCAGTTTAACTGGCTTTATGTACTGGGTATATTGTACACGCATCATGTATGTCAAAGATTATTCACGGAAATGAAAATATGCTGCTGATATCGGACTGCATACCTTTTCGTCTGCCTTTCACTCACCTCTCTCGGTTTTTATTTTTATTGCATGATTCTGATTCAAAGCTCATTAACATGGCAACATAAATGTTAAATAGCACACATAACATCGACTGTGATATCCCTGTTTTACTACCGCGGATGGCTGGAAATACGCAAAACGGAATATTAATACAAAATGTGAAGGGCTTTGCTGTTCACTAACGCAAACAAATAAATCTCGTATTCTTCGTTTTCAGGTGTTCTCTCTCTCTCTCTCTCTCTCTCTCTCTCTCTCTCTCTCTCTCTCTCAAATAGTCTATTAGCAACAATAAACCATCTGCGGGACTTCAAGGCAAGCACATATTTACGCCACTAGATGGCAGCACCGTTTCATCCAAGGAAAAAGACTCTCGGAGAACATTAGTTCTGTGACAAAAAAAAAAATCTGAGATTCTCATCAGAGATTTAGTTAAAGTCAACAATATCCCAGCCATTACTCACCCATTCGATTAGCGGCTGATATCCTATGATATACTCATTCATTTCTGAAAACCCAATTTAAAAAATATATAATTTGCGACAAACATTTGCATTCATTACGCATTCGAGTTAACCAACCCGGCATAATGTGAGCAGTCATAATAATTATAAAGATACAAATGTGGTTGTACATCATTTAATATAGGGGGAGGGAGAGGGTTATTTGCAAACCGTCTGCAGCAACACATGAATGAATTTGTATACTTCGCAGGTGCCTGTAAAGCGACTTTGTTAGGCTATTTACAAACGTGCGTGCGGGGTAAATATGAGAGGAAAAAAAGCTCTGAACAAAAATCCGTCACGACTCGGGGGTAAATCTACTGCACAGTTCGCGTAGCATGCGATCCACGGCGGTTTCTGGATGTGTGAAAACAAAAAAAAAATAAGTCTACACTTATTGTTTGGTTTGTTTACTTCAGTGATTTTCTCTGCTGAAAGTGTATTTTACATTCCTCCCACGTCTTTGCCAAATACATTATAGATTATAACGAATAACCAGGTGGTGGATATGGCTTCGTCGATCTTCGTCTTTTATATCGTGGTCGGTGTCTTGGTAAGATGCACGCAGGGAAGTTAAATATATATATTTTTTCCCCTTCCTGCGCATCCCCGCGCGCGCGGTCTCTAGACGCGGACCAGATGACGGGATGGATATCAGAATAAATAATAGTGAAGGTCCTTCCGTTCATACCCGTTCGGTATTTCAGTTTTTGCCGCTTTCGGACCTTAACTGATGCCTTTGTACTTGTTGACCACTTTCTTCTCTTTCACCCGCCTGTTCTGAAACCAGATGGTCACTTGTCGCTCGGTCAGGTTCGTGTGAGCCGATATCCTTCTCCGTTTGTCCTTAGTGATGAACTTATTTGTGGCGTATTCTCGTTCTAGTTCCTTCAGTTGAACCTTGGTGTAGGGGACCCGCTTCTTTCTCCCTCGGCGCACCGAGGCTCCGTCGGTACCCGACACGGCGTCTGGGGGTCAGAAGGAGAGAGAGAGAGAAAAAAAAGAAGAAGCAGAATGAGGTCGGTTGCAATTGCGAAAACGCAGGCTGAAGAAATGTCGAATAATAAACCGGAGAATACAAACGCGACGCGCAACGCGACACTGAAACGTCGAGTGAAATATTAACGTGAAAAGTGGTGAGAATGCAAATTGGAAATCGGGAATTTCCACTAAGCTTTTTGGGGTGTCACTTGCTATCCGTAGGCCTAAATGTCAGTTTTACGCACGCGTTTTTCGTTTCAACCTCTAACGCGCTGGCTATATTTTATTTTCCCACCAGATAATAAAGGATATTTACCTTGAATAGACGATTTCCATAAGCTGCTTGACTGCGTTTGGTCTTTAGGGCAGTACACCGGGCTGCTCCATCCGTTCGTGATCGCCCAGGGCTGGTACGTTTCGACGGGCAGGAGAGACTCGTGCCTGGGCTCCGCGGGGGTGCTCAGCGCAGGTACGACCGGCACGTCGAGGTAACTCGGTACGGGCTGGTAAGGGCCAGACGAGTAACCCTGGTAGAAGGCGAATTCCTTAGCGCGGGAAGGGAACTCCTCTCCAGAAACAGACGTGTCCATGTATTTTTCCCCATAGGAGGCGGGCTGCGTGCAGGACTTGGGCATCCTACACGGGTAATAGCTGCCGCCGAAATATCCATAGGGCAGAGAAGCGCTAGGAGAGTTCTGTACGGCCGAACACGGACTGCATTGTTTGACAGGTTCCCCCATGCCCGATCCCGGCACCTCACTCGACGTGTAGGTTGTGCTCGGGGCCAGAGAAGACGGGTGGGCAATAAGATTCCTGCACTGGTTAGCGGCAAAATTGCCTCCCACGAATCCTTCCATGTTTTTGCTCATATCATCCAAGCCGTTGTCATAGAGAAACATCACCGGGTCGATCCAGCGGGAGTGGAGGAGTAAAGACGCTGTCATAGCACGCCCTACATGGAGCCTACCAGCTCTTTTAGAATTCCCCAAGACTGAAAGGGAAGCGGTGGATCGGTGGAGTAACAGATACCCACGCGTCCCGTGTGCTTCGAGGTCCTGCTGTCATTGGACGAGCGGAGGCACGTGACGCGCCAAAGAGGCCGATAAACGTCTAAACCGGAGATAAAGCCGATCGAGCGAGACGAGCGCACCGCACGGAACTGAAACAAAGTGGAGGGATTTGGTCCAAAATAACTATAAAGATTCTGGCGATAAACTTTATCCTGGAGAGGAAACCGAGTGCCAGTCTGTTGCGCAACGGGGCTGGCACACATCAGGCCCCTTCCTTTATAAGCGCGGCGTGCAAGATTATCGCGCATTCGTAAATATCATTTTAGTCACAGTTAACAGTAGCGAAAAAGCTAAAGATGCCGGCTCGACTGTCATTTCAAAATCACCTTGTATTGCTTTTTTATTTTATATTTTTCAGAATAAATAAAAAAAAAAACATTCGCTTGTCTTCCAAACCATTTGGTGATGTGATGTGAAAATAAAAAAAAAAAGCAACCAAAGTTTTAAAACGGCTATTTTCTTTTATTTCATGCACTGTTTTGCACGGCCACAGCGGACCGCCGCTGTAGTACAATTACAGACCGTTTCGAGCCCCGTCAGATCGTCGAATAACAAATCGCACTTTATGAAAATGACCACCGGTTTATTGCTCTGCGCTGCTAGAAATCCAGCCCACAATTTGGCGAGACTCGTTTACGTACGAGCTACGCGCGGCTGGAGGCCAAGGTCAAGTTGAAAGTTGCAGTCTAGCCTTGTTGTCGTTGAAGGCTGGACCCTCTGGCAGGAAACAGCCGCGCATCTCCGGGTGCGTTGTAAACAGGAGCACAAAGGTATTATACTACTGCTTGCAATGCCACGGATTCAGCTTGATTCGGTGATTGCATCTTTGGTTATCTGATGTCTTGGTACAGTGGTCTGGCACTGCTGGAATTACAGCAAGACTGAGACTTAATAGTTAGGGTTGCGTTATAATAATTAAAAGCGATACTAAGATAATGTTAAATATTAAACTCTAAATACCATTCCTACCTATTAAGATTCTATAATTAGTGCGATTTGTGTGTAATAGGATGCATTATCAAATAATAAGTTTTATTCTGAAACGAGCACACAGGGTGAGCGGCTGAATATAGTCTATAAGAGGATATCGTAGCCTTCTCCATGATATAAATTGATCTTTTTGGGTAACACTTTAGAATAGGGAACACGTATTCATTATTAACTGCGACTTTTCGCTTAATACATTTCTAATTTGTTGCTTATTGCTAGTTAGTAACGCGCTTGTTAAGTTTAGGCACCAGGGCTGTAGAATAAGGATTAATATGTGCTTATTTATCACTAAAAGCGACTCCTAGTAACACGCACGTTAATAAGCCACTGGCTAAGACGCGATAAACGCGTGCTTTTCACATTGCGGTTAAATTAATAAAGCCTTTTCGTTTTGGAACGATTCAAAATACAGCGAATAATATTTTTGACCATTATTTGAGAGTCGCTTACAGCTCAGAAACCGTTAGGCTGGGTTAATATCGAATAACGCTAGCCAGCCAGGCTGTTTAAGATGGTTTGTAAAGCGTACATTAATCGCTGCTTCTGTTAAACGATCACGCGCACGCGGCACGCGCCGTTTACCGGGAGCGCGGGAAAACGCTAAAAGGATCAATTCGAGCGCTGCTGAAGAATCGTCTCTCTCTCTCTCTTTTTTTTTAGTTAGCGGGCGGCCGTTTGCGCGCGCTCTCTATCCAGCAGAGTACACAGGAAACAAGCTCGCTGGCGGCCTGCAAACACCGGCATGTTAGGCGCCAAGTCCCTATTTGATCTTTTGAAGGTTTCTTGAGCTATTACCGTTCAGCGTCGCTCGACCCTCTCACAAAGGCTGAGCCGTGTAAAAGACGGAGTCGGCGTGTGCGCAGACGGATGTGAGAATTGTTGCTGAGATCCAGAAGATTCGGCGCACTTCTAAATGTACCTTGGAGATAGACGAGGAGACCTTTATAGGCTACGTCGTGCCTCAGCATAAAAAAAAAACTAAACAATTGTTTCCTTATACGTTTTACGTAAATCATAGCCGCCAGACTATATTAGTAATTTAGCCTTTTGAGCAGGCCAACTGTGGACTACTTAATAGCTCACTATTTTTTACATTTACACATTCACATAATAGCATAGGCTGCTGTGCATATTAATAATTCTTCATTATATATATATATATCTATATATATATATATATATATATATATATATATATATATATATATATATATATATATATATATATATATATATATATATATATATATATATATATGCTACTCTTACGTGTGTAGTACGATTCAGGATAATTTAAATCAATATGTGAAAGCGAAAAAAGGCCTGGATCTAATATCTTCACAATTGAGCAAAAGACTGGACCTGAGTGAAATGTATGCACATTTAGCCGCTTACATATTTTTAATTTCAGGTTCAGAATATGAAGGCGGTGAATGTTGTTCTACAAATGCACTCACGAAAACCAGCGAAGACGATGTTGCAGGAGCTTGTGTGGATCTGTTAAAAGCAAATAGCCCGTTTGAGAGGCACGAAGCCTTATTTTGTACGCTATAAAATAGCACACCGGGCTTTAGATCTCACTTGATGTCATTTTGGACACTTAGTAGCATCGATATTGCGGGTGACACCTACTAAACAATAATAGATCGACAGAAATGCTTGCAAATGTAGATAAATTGTACTTTGAGATTACAATGGCCAGAATTGCTTTCCAATAAATTGTTGGTATGTCGCTGTTTGGCACAGTTTTTCATGATCTGATAATGCGTAGTAATCATTTTAAATGTGTGGTACTGAAAATGGTCTCATATATATATATATATATATATATATATATATATATATATATATATATATATATATATATATATATATATATATATATATATATATATATATATATATATATATATATATATATATAACAAAACAAAAAAACCTGCATGGTCTTTAGCAATGTTTATGACCCCAGACCCATCTAGAAACACTATAGGCTACGTATTAACGAAGCAAATATAACAGCCTATTAATACCATTAGTTATTTAAAATCTACACAGAGCACGAACATGTTCATTATCTAATTATCTATAATAGGTTTTTGATATCATCGTATACGTCGCTTTCAGCCTGTGCTTCAAAACAGTTCAGATAAAATCACGTTGAAAAGAGATGGTACAGATGGTTTTCAATGCGATTTTATCTGAATTCGTAGATAAATATTTGAAAATTAATTTTGGATTGGATGTTTTTGCTGCATCGGAATAAAAGTGTGTTAAAATGTTTCAGAAATGTCACGACTTCGACGCTTTGAAGCAGAAACCCGTTGTCCTGTATATTATGGGAGTTGCGTGAATCACTGTTTACTCTCAGAGCTGATAAAATATCTCCAAACACCTTTAATATGCAGCGATAAATAAAATGTCACGCCCAACCGTTAAAAAGGAGAAAATATATATTTTTACTATCTATTTTTTTTTCTTTTTAGGTTACCCAAGCAAAGATCGCATTACCTTAGTTAATGTTTTAATGAAATGTGGAAGAAATTGTTTTACTGACACATCACGACTCAAAGTCCAAACCTTCGTCAAAGCTATAATTCTCTTTCTGTGACACGAAACAGTTTGAACGAAATACTATTTATGCATTGCATACTGCAGCGAAAAGAAACGAAATATTTTTAATTGAACTCTTTTAGTGTCCATGCTATTATGAGACGCGTTTAAATTCCACTGACGGAAATACTAATTATCCTAAATAAAACAATTCTGCAAATAAATTGTTTTTCAAAATAATTTTTTTTTCCAAAATCTTTTTCCAAACAGAAGTTTTTAAATGTCGAATATTATGAATCTTAGTAGTGAAATATCAATTAAAATTATTTATATGAATCATTTTAATAAAACAATAGCGAAATAAAACAAACAGGCCTGTTTGGATAAATATAAAGGCAAGGAGCGGAATCGATTGATGATAAACACATCGGACTTCTCAGCTAATTCTATATCGCGATTCTATTTTCTGAGTTATATTATAAACCTAGATAGCGAGGTCTCGGTTGGCATGCTGTATTTCAAGTAGTTAAACCTAACAACCACATTACACCATACTCAAAATCCAAGTAGTAGGACACACGTCCTATTTCGACCACACCTGGCGCTTGTGTCAAGGTCCGTACAATTAAATAAAACATATAAAGCGTACCGTTTGTATTTATCTTACATAAAAAGTAAAATTAAATAAAATCACTCCGGAGCATGACGCATTTTCACTCCGGATAGCGTGTCTTAACTATTTCCCCAATTTATCGTTTCAGAAATAATAATCTGGAAAAAAGAAGTGTTTGTCTGAAAGGACCTGCCGAAGAAAAAATAGCGTAAAATGAGTTTATAATTACATTTACACAAAGAAACATTCCTATCCATTGGATGGTTTTAGAAACGTGTTTTATTCAATCAACAAGCGACACTTTTAAATGCTAGGCTGAAATGAGGAAATACAATAAAAATAAATGAATAAAAACGAATAAGAAGCAGATATGGTCATTCAATGTTGTTATTCACCACGTGACCTTCTCGGTTGACGGCGACTGCCCGCGTAATCCGAGTCTGAAGCGCCTGTTGCGTGCCGGTCAAAAGAAAGGACACAACGAGTAAAACCACAATTACGATACATTTTTCGGTCTGGAAAATCTTTCGCCCTGAGAACAGATTTGTTCCAACGACCAGAGAGCTTTAAGTGGGTGAAACCGGAATGGGATTCCTGGTTTTGGGCTGTCTGAAGTCTAACTACCCCATGGTCCTCTGTTTGCAAGACCTGCCAACTAGATAACAACACAGCACTTAGGCCTCCATGCTTAATGGATTTTTTATGGGTTTGTCCTGTGATCATGTGACCTCTAGCATTATGGCCTCTCTGTGGCTCTTCGGTGGGTAGATCAGAAACATACCACTGACTGATTTTTCCCTCGTTTTAGAAAGCAGGAGAGCAAAAAGCGAGCGTGACGAGACGAGAAAGACGATGAGAGAGGATGGAGCAGCAAGGCAAAGTTCTGAGGAGAGACGGAAGAAGAGGGAAATACTGAGCAAGAAAGAAAGCGAGGAGTCAAACCGGATTTTGTTCTTCAAAATATGCATCTTGACTGTATCGTTATTAGCTTCACGGAAGAGTGTCCGAAGCCAGTAAGGACAGATGAAATGACATAATAGTTGCTTGAATATAATTTTGTACTGGATTCCTGACCTTGAAATATATCAGTTATCATGTTCTCGCCCTCATGGCAATCCAAACCATTCCGAATTTCTTTTTTTAGAATACAACAAATTATATTTTGTCTTTTTTTGTCCATGCATTTAAAGTCAATAGGGTCTAATATTGTTTTGATACCCGTTAGCTTGATCTAAAAACAAACAACAAAAAACAGCACTTTCTTCAAAAGATGTTCTTTTGTGTTCTAAAAGAGAGAGAGAGAGAAAAAAAGTTTTGTTGAACGTGAGAATGAGTAAATAGTGACAATTTTTATTTGTGGGCGAATTATCCCATTCAGTCTAACACAGAGAACAAGAAACTAAAATTACAGAGTTTCCTTGATGTGTTAAAAGATTTGATGAGTCATTTTTATTGTGCGTGTTACGTGCCGCCGAATTCAAGGTGAGGCTTCATAAAGAAGCATCAAAAAAAAAAAAAAAAAAGAAACATTCCACTGCTTGACCTTGAAAAGAGGGCGGAGACCTGGTAAAAATGTGTGATTTGTTGCATCATTGTAACTGGTTAACCGCATTCATCTGGATTAACTATACAATTGTAAACCTGCGTTATTTCCCTTACAATACGACTTCGGTTTCCAGGTTTGTGCAGAACCGAAAGATAGGGGTTATAAACATGTAAAGACACGCAGTCTTAACATCAAAGCCGCAGAGATTTCCTGCTTTAATTTTCAGGTGTTCAAATGTACGTGAATACAACATGCAGATCCAACACCACTGACGATTACCAAGACTAGCCCAGAGCAAATCAGGCTCAACGGATGAACGAAAGGCAAACAACTACAAATTGTTCGTATGCAAAGAAAAAGGAGTGTCATGGCTGATCCGAGTTTGTGAGAATGAAACGATACATTTGTTAGCCTACAAAAATCTGAGCAGTTTAAATTCACAGCATCTCATCGATTGATTGGTGGATTACTAATTGTACATGAGCGGGCCCACAAAAGTAATCGCAGCCTCAAACATTACACACCAACACACGCCTCTGCCACTACCATCCAAACTACATAATGTGTTCACTCATTCATTCATTCGTTCATGGCTCCCAGCACACGCATGCCAATTAAATCACATAGTTGGGTCAAAGTTTTGCATGTCAGGTCATGTGAAAGGCAGGCAGTGCTGGGTAAGGCTGTAGAGGGTGCAGAGCGCGTTGCCTTCTACTGGCCCTCCTCTTCTCGAAGGAACTGGAAGACCGAGGAGAAGTCCTTGCCGGCGTAGCCGCGTGCGCACATCATGCGGTAAATCTGATGGGACAGAGAGCCCAACGGCACTGGGGTCTTCGTGTTAGTTGCTGTGTTCTGAGCAAGTCCCAGATCCTGAAGACAAATTATAATAAATATCCATGAGAGATATGCATAACTGCACATTTAAAAAAAAAAAAAAAAGCATCTATTAGATGTGTTCTTGCATTAAAAAAAGTCTATCACGGTCAGAAGGCAAATTCTTAAAAGTCTTAAACCCCCAACCACCACAATATTTAAGAACAGTGGGAAACGCGACAATTGCTTTTTGTTAAAGTATCAGTGGTAGCATTATATAATAAGTGTTTTTTTAGCAGTACAGATGCACTGAAATAAAAATTCTTAAGCAGAAACCAAACAAAATGTCCCGAAGGCTGAATACCAAACAAGGCTTTCCGCATTTTTTTCTTCTTTCAAACACATAAATACAACAACATGTGCTTTTTATCATCTTGCTTTGCTTTTTCAAAGAAAAGTCAATTACAATATAATTTACAAAATATTTAACATTAAATATCTTTTGATATACTAGCAGTTATACCAACAAACCACAATTTAACTTAAACCACAATTTAAATTATTCAATTAATCTGACACACTCTGGGTCATCGCCAATACAAGACATTTGCATTTAGAGACATTCTGGTAGTGTTTAATTAAACGTATTCCTTATATCATTCTAATTACAAATTTGGGAAGATGTTTGTCGCATATAAACGTTTCTCAGACAGTTTTAAATGATCCCACTCTAGAAACATAAAAAAATAAAACGATGCAAACCTTGGCCATTAGTGTAGTTCCAAAGCCTCCCTGGTAGTTGTTAGCTGAGGGCACTCCCTCCATGACCCCCGGCACAGGGTTGTAAGTGTCACTTGACCAGCAGCGGCCAGAGCTCATGTTCAAGATCTTTGCCAGAAGTTTTGGGTCAAGCCCTAACCTATGAATGCAGGAATGAATACAAAGCCATTCAGCTTAAAAAGTAGAACAAAATGATTAAATCTGTTGAAAAAAGCATAGTTTTTGCTGATGCAGTATCGTAGTTTTTGCTGAATAATTAATTTTTTTAACACAAACAGATTTTTACTTCAAAAGATTTTTATTGGAAGACTTAAAGTGCGTGTGTTATTGAGATTATTGAATCTTTAGCAACCATTTTGAATTCTGATGGCACCCATTCAATGGTTATCAGGTGATTCAGTAATTCTTTAAATCTAGTCCTGGTTGAAGAAATAAACTCAAATGCATCTTGGGTGGCCTAGTGAGTGAACTGCACCTGATTCCCAAGTTCATGGTCTCTGCTGTTCCAATCATCCCAATGGCCAGCAGCATATTGTTGCAGATTTTAGCTGCCTACAAAAAGAAGAAAGAGGTTATGACCAGAGATAAATCAGCACCTTTCAAAGAATGGCACGACATTCTTCAAGACATTCTGTTTGTACCTGTCCAGTGCCAACTTGGCCACAGTACACCACATTGGCGCCCATGCAGCTCAGAAGCTCCTTGGCGGCATTGAACTCCTCCTCCGGCCCACCAACCATGAAGGTGAGCTTACCTGAAGTCGCTGCGCCAACACCTGAGAAAAACACAGAAAACAATGCAGAGAGCTTTGCGAGCCCACATAGACAGCATCTACCACATTTAAGACCCGATAAGGTAGTAGGGACATCCTTAAAATAGTCCAAGCGACAGTGGTTCAACCGTAATGTTACGAATCAAGCGTGTCGCCGAAACAACCAATCAGAATGAACGTCCACGTGCGTGAACAAGTCACTGAAGCTCTAATGTGATCGTTTCCACCTCATCATACCAGCTACCTCTTTAAGCTTAAAGGATTGAGAGGACGCGTCTTCAGAATGTAACAGCATCGAAGTGCCATAATTACTCTCAGAAAGGAAAGTTCTATAAATACACAAGCACTTCACCATCTGCTGTGAACACAGGCGCACATGACGTCAGGGACAGTTTGTTGTGGCTCACGTTTCATTAAGCCTCCTTCACAGGCGCTAACACGGAGCTGAGAATAATGTCTGGAGGGTCTAAGTAAAGAGAATGAGCAGGTCTGTGGATTTCTTATGACTGTTTCACAAACCAAGAGTGGGTCCAACGGTATGTTCGCCAAACCCCACTGACGCATATGAATTGGGAGAGGCAACAATTTAAGGAAAGCAAACTAGAAGCACATTGTTTTTATGTGCCCAAAGACCAGAGGAAACAACTTCCTGATTAAAAAGGAGGATCGCCATAAAGCACAAACTAGCTGTTGACTGAGTTAAACCTTTCTTCTTAGGCGACAACACAGGTCGTTTTCACACCTCAGGCAAGTTTATAAGCAGCACACAAATTTGAGGAAAGTATGTGCATAGTACATTACACTAGACTTATAAAAAAAGTCAGGTTTGACACAAATGGATTGCTATTTAAAAGGATTAATTCGCTTTAATTTAATTTCTATAATACATGTATGTGTGCATAATAATAAGAAAAAGTTACATTTGCACATTAAAGACTGTTTTGCAAACATTCTGAGCCTTTCATAGTTCAATTTTGCTGCTGCGCCTTTAAGGAACAAATAACAGTGTCTTTTCTCAGGATCTGCTCAAACGCTTTCGGGTTTATGTCAAATTGTTCTTAACGCCCCCATCCTTCAAAACTGAATCATTGGGGAGACAAGGAAGAAACTCCAGCCACTTTTTTCTTACCACTAGGATCCTTTGGAAAGATATGGAAAGTCATAAAAGCCAAAGGATTATTATAATACATACATATGTACGTACAGGGGTTGGACAATGAAAACTGAAACGCCTGGTTTTATGCCCCAATAATCCATTAGTATGGGGTAGGGCCTTCTTTTGCGGTCAATACAGCATCAATTGGTCTTGGAATGACAGATACAAGTCCTGAACAGTGGCCAGAGGTTTTGAGCCATTCTTCTTGCAGAATATTGGCCAGGTCTCTACATGATGCTGGTGGAGAAGAACGTTTCCTGACTCGCTCCTCTAAAACACCCCAAAGTGACAATAATATTTAGATCTGGTGACTGTGCAGGCCATGGGAGATGTTCAACTTTACTTTCATGTTCATCAAACAACTCCGTCACAAGTACTGGTGCATTATCATCCTGATAGACGGCACCACCTTCAGGCTTTAAACCACTGGGTGCACATGGTCCTCCAGAATGATTCGTCAATCTTTGCCAGTGAGTATTAGGTCTAGGGAATGCCATGATATTGCAGCCCAAACCATCACTGATCCAGGCCCCACACTTCACTCTGAAAGTGTGTCTAATTCAAGCTATGTAAAGGTTTGGCTATAGCAGCCCAGCCATGTATATTGACCCTGTGGAGTACCCGGACATCCCTTTCAGACAGCTTCCTCCTGTTGGATGTGGTTGGTTCTTCTTGATGGTATGCTGCCATTACCCTGGATAACAGGGCTCTTGATAGATCACAAAGACTTGCTGTCTGGGTCAAAGATGAGCACCAACAATTTGTCCTCTGTGCTATTACTTTGCTAATTAAACCTTACACTCTGCTCTTACTGGTGAAGTATGCAATCAATGTCGATTGGCCACCAGGCTGGTCAAATTTAGCCATGAAACCTCCAGCACTAAATTGGCCAGTGTTTCAGTTTCACTGACCAACCCATACCTGAAAAAGTAATGCAGACACTATATTGTTTAATTTTGCAGATATATGATGATCAATACAATTATAGATTCAAAATGAGTGGAAAGACGGAATAATTCAATGCACTAAAGAAGGCCTTGAGATGAAATGCCTGTGGAGATACATGTCATGCTAATAAATGTAAAAAAACAAACCAAAATTTAAGTAATTACAGTATATATAATTTATTAGAATCCATCCATCTATAAAAAATTATGGAGTTTTCAATATCGAACAATGGGGATTCTTGGAACCAAAATGGCTGTGAACCACTGGATTAAATGGAATGGTTGAATAAGATTAATTTCTAAGCATCCAATGCATAAAGTAACTAAAGCTTTACATAGTTCAAAGTCTGCAGTGATACTAACAACATAAAATAAAAAAGAAAACTACTTGTGCATGTATGATCAGTCAAATGGAAGCAACAATGTAGATCCACAAAAGGAACAGTTCTTTATTAATATTGCTTAAAACTGCTCCATCCAGCCAGAGTGCAGAAAAGTGGATACTTTTACTTCAGTGCAGTGGAAAAGAAAGCAAAGGCATAAATCTGAGTTTAAGACACATCTGAGACGCTCAAAGAAAGTGGGTCTTGTTAGGCTGCAAGGTGGACAGAAATAGAACTACAAGGTCATGAATCATTCTTTATTAAGTTCCTTTCTATTCCATCAAAATTTAAGCAAAACCTCTGCCTATATTACTTAAGGTTCACTTCTCAGTCTACACGTCTTGTTTATTTATAAAACAAAACCTTAGCTTGCTAAAGAAAAGATTCTTACTGAAACGCATTGGATACTGTAAAATGTACCTCTTCACAGACTTAGATTCTTCAAAATATAGACCTCAGCTATATCTGACACAGCAGTATCCTATACAATATAGGTTTCTAAAAGAAGGGTTAAATCAGATTATGGCATAAGAGACCCTGATTTCAGCACTCGACCTCATTTCTACCACAAGTTGAGGTCACAGGATCAATTCCCAGATGCTGGCTTTTGATTTAGTCTATAACTCAAAGAGCCTGCACCAATGGCTGGATTAAGAAAATGGACAAGATGAGGCAGGTGATAAAACTCTTTCCTATCAACAAACCTGCAAATCACCCATTTCAGACTGAAACGGAGGACAGAAAAAAAATGGGTGTAACTGAATGAACATTTATAATATTGCTGAATACATACTGGATTTAACTTGATTTTTTTAACCCCTACCTAAAATTATGTTTGCTAAAGTCAAAGGATGGTTATACAACCCGGCTTGGACAACAATGTGAAACTGAATTTCCCCATTAACACGAACGTGTGATTGCGAAAACCACAACGCTTGAATGGGAGCCAAAGATTCTTTAAGAAATTTGTACCTACTCCCAGACAGTGACTAGTTGTGTAACCGAGACTATGGGTGTGTGAATTATGAAACCTTTAAAACATGCACTAACAAACGCCGTCTGCACTTACATATGCGGTTTGTGGGCAGTCGGGGGTTCAGGTCACGGTGATGACATACTAGGTAAGTTACCGCGTCTACGTCTAGCATACCGTGTTGGGTAGGACGTGGGAGTTTCTGTCATCTCACCTCCAGACACTGGGGCATCCATGAAAACAGCTCCCAGTTTCTCTGCGGCAACTGCCATTTCCTTGGAGACCGCTGGATCGATAGTGCTGGAATCAATGAGCAGGGATCCCTTCTTCACTTTCCTGTTGCGAAGTAAAGAGATCACATTTCTCACCACAATTAAATTAGCTAAAATTAATTTAATTCGGATATTATCATGTACATTTCAAATATTGCTGAACGTATCTTGAATTTGACCTTGATTGATTTTTTTTTTTACCCTCTCAAATTATATTTGTTAATTAAGATGAAGTTCAAATGTTGTATTCAGCAAAATCTAAACAGCCTTTTTAGGAAAGACTTCCTTACTTCAGGATGCCATTTGGGCCCGTGTATACATCTATAACATTGGGGCTGGAAGGAAGCATTGTGATGATTCGATCTGCTTTGTCTGCCACGTCTGCAGGGCTGTCCAGAATCTGAGAACATAAGGGAAAAAGTACGCCTAATTCACAATTATACAATAATAATAAATATACTGTATATACCATATCAGTATGACAATATATACACACCTTTATATAAAAAAGGTTTCTATATACTGTCATACTGAAATAATGTAATAAGATTTTTGCAAAAATGGGGGAAACGAAACTACTTATTTGAACGAAAGGGTTCTCTATACTGTCAGAAAAAAATTAAGATGATAATCAATCATGTGAAGCATATACATCACAGTGTTTAACAGAAGGCAGATGTGACCAAAGTATGTTTTTTATCCTTACCTGAGCTCCTAGCTCCTGTAGCTCTTTGCAGGACTCTGGAAATACATCGGAGGCTATCAATGGATATCCATGTTTTATGAGGTTCTTTGCCATTGGGCTTCCCATGTTCCCCAGGCCAATGAAGCCCACCTGGGTCTTAGAGGCCATATACCTGACGGAGACTGAAGAGAGACATGAATTATACAATTAGTGTCATATTTAGAATTTCACATCGGATATATTTTAGCATTTAACATATGACAGATAAAAAAACGATATTGAAATTTTTAAGTGCAGCGTCTAAGAATACATCTTGGTAAATATGTGCATGTTGACCTACAGGCAGATATGTGCAAATACACTGCATATTATATATTGGTTATATAAATATTTTATGAAAACCCCCAAACGAATACATAAAAAGAGCATCACAGAAAGCTGATCAAATTCTTGTTTAATACTTAAGACTCAATATCGCTTTTATCATTTTACAATGTCAGTCTGTTATGATGAACTTGGTTTATCAGGATTACATAAAATCTCACGCAGACTTTACGATTGCAACAAATTAACATCCGTCCACCATTTAGTTAAATGGCGGCCGAGTCTGATCACAAGAAGTATAATTGTCTTCTCGCGTTTCAGTGACTTACACACTATGACTTTAGCCTAACAGCTACTACCGAGAGTTGCCAATGCATTGCATTATCAGATGTTTGCCGCGCGGAAAATCGCATAGAAGTGCACAGCAACAGACAAAACACACATTTTTTTAGGATAAGGGTGCAAACACATTACCCTGCACTGCGTTGACATGACTATGACACTTTCCTACTAGACACCGCGAGCCCCTTAACAAAGCGGCCATGCTGCTTCGCTCTTGACCTTCGACTTACAGTGACGCCATTGGATAACCGATGACTGACACATGTGCCTCCATACGTTTCAGTCATCTCGGAACTCTTCGACCAATGACATTCAAAGGAAGGCGGGACATCCTTAAAATCTCATAACACGGGAAAACAAAAATAACTTGTGCCATTTAGTCTGTTATTAATTTACATGAGCGAGCGTGCATTATTTGCGTCTGATAAAAGAATCGAATCGTTTTTACGTCTTGTAACCGTGTATGCAAACAGAAACATTTGTCTCAACATTTCACTAATTCACTTATTCTTAAAACAAAATTGAACTCTTAGGGAGCTTAAGTACAAAGCTACGCGAAAAACGACATTGCTTATGACTAATTAAACTATGTAAATATGTAGATTTTGTTTGAGTACATCATGTTCTCGTAACCACGTAAACCTATAACAGTATGTTATTTTACTATATAACAAATTTTTATTTATCTATTTAGTTATGTGTATGTATTTTACAGATTAACTGACTAAATGTGTCCATTTTAATAATAAAAAAGCGAAACCGAGTGACAAAGACGCTACCTTCGAAACTCGTATAATTTTCTGTGTATTAAAACACGTTAGCCTGTTGAGTGGAAACTACATGAAGATGAAAACTGGGCTGAGTTGTGGCGGATACGATGTGTGTGATGAGAGTGGTGTGTTGTTGTTATTGTGTTGTTCCGGGAAACCACTGACACGAACAGAACAGAGCAGAACAGGGGGATGTACTTGCGCTGAGACTGGAAAGTGCGTCAAAACAGCACTGGGTTTTTCTGTGACGCTTCATCGTGAAAATGAGGTATTTTACCGTCTCCTTTTCGCTTATATTATCTATTAGTATGCGTATAAATCTTAAAAATCTACTATGATGTGATGTTACCGACTTTTAGTGTGATTTTGAGCTCTGTTGTGGTGAAACGCAGTTGGTCGGGAGCACGAGAGGGGTTATTCCTGAACTATCGGCCTCACACTTTGACTTGTCTTAGGATATGAACCGATGCGTTTTTATGCAGAAATAAAGACCGGATAATATACAGTTTGGGGATGATTAAACGCCGATTGAGTGGCGAAAGCTAATACGCTGTAAGTGTCTTGACATTATGGTTTGTTATTGTTTAGCCAGACGGCTAAGTCGAGCTAAGACCTGCTAGCAAGCTACATCGCTACAACTAACGTTAGCTTAGCTAATGTAGAAACTTGATGAACATGGAGTGTATTCGGTATAAACGTATAAGATGAATGCATATATTTTTTATTTAACGTTTCCTCGTAAAAACACGATTGACATTAGAAGTTGTAATATAAGCGTAAGCGCTAGTAACTTCGGCCTGTTAGCAAAACGTTTATGCATAGAAAACAAGTATGAATTAAATGTATTTTTTGACGGTCGTTTACACATCTAACTCGAATTGTTTTTCGGCTGAATTATACAATGTCACGTTTCTGTTTGCGAGGCGCTATTTTTAGAAATGCGACCTTTGGGTTGTCAGATAAAGTAGTGTCGCGGAAGTTAAAACTACACAGCCGCAATAAATGCAGTTTTGTTGTTACGGGGTTAAATGATCGCGTAAACACGATGGGAACGAAGCGTTTTACGGTCCAAGTCAGTACGACACGTCACACGTGACGTCCCTATTCGTGTAAAGGTCATAATAATTTTGATTTGAGATAGAGGGGGAGCTGTTCTGTTTTATGGGCGGTTTAACGCGAGTTAACGCACTCCTTCTCATGCTGAAATGTGCCGTGTGAAAAACTTTTTCTTTTCTTTTTTTTTCTCGGCAGAGCTCAGCTGTTTCTGAAAGCGTGTCAGGAATTTCCTGCTGACTGCTCTCTTATCATACATACGATTGCTGTGTTTCTTTAGATCATAAAAACCAAGTGTGAATTAGTCATTGTGACAGTTTAGTGAAAACTAGGTAAAGAAGGTTTTTATGTACGACAGGTGTTCTTGAAATAATTTGAGACGCTTATTTTCCCCAAGCGAGGCAGACTAAAGAAACTAGTCATGTCCAACGCACTACTTAAAAAAAAATATTGCTGAAATATTATTTAGGGATCACCATGATTACACAACAAGGGACCTTTTCTTATCAGCGTGGCTACTGTTGACTGTTCACAACCACACAGAAAAATCTCAACCATCATCAGACGGGGTTTGATCATTGCTTACTGAGTCATCACCTTATGAGTGTGAGACGTGACTAACGTTTTACATTTGTAAAAAGTACATTGATACATTTCCCAGAGTTGTGGTGATAATAAGTTGACCTACCACCCTACCTCAGTTTACCTTGGTTGCAATAAATCCTGTTTACTTTAATCAAGTATTGTGTTTTAAATAGGCTTTATTATAATATCATAGAGGGCTATAGTTTTTAAATATCTAATTTTAGGTAATTGTGCTTAAGAAACCTATTATTGATTGATTTGATTGATTTTGAAATGTAAAGAGTGGTAGGCCTAAAATAAACACGCACTTAAAAAAAACTACTTGTTTTGACCCAAAGGGAAATGTGTGTTGCTGATACTTTGTGTTTGGAGTCAATCAAATGTGTAGTTCTCTTCGAAATAGAAATGGCATCAAAACATTAATTCATCAAAACTAATGAATTCATTATTAAATTTATTCGTAAGTTGACTTTCTTGATTTCGAAATGCAGTTTGTATGGGATCAAACCCAGTAGACACAAAATGACCAAAAAGGTGCATAACCTTATTATATGAAAATATTTTTATGCAACTAGAGACAAAACGATAATTGTGTGTTCAAAAAGTGCTCAAAACTATCGCTTTACTTGCCTGATTCACAGTGGCTAGCTTGTAATAATGTTTTCTAATGTGAGGGGTGCAGGTAGGTTTTCACAGTAAAAACTTTGAGCGCGTTGTTACGTCACGTCTGTCCCGCCAAGCACAGGCTATGGCCTCATTTGACTGAGGATCCTGCAGGAGGGTCTTTGTTTAATTATAGCCTACTCTCACAGGAGATGAAATAATTAAATGTCAAAAATCATTTTGATGGCAGATTGTAATCCAGAAGGGTCTATATGAAACGCATGTGAAAGATATTAAATTATATTGCATTCATATTTGTGTTAATATAAATAATAATGTGAAATTCGAATAATGTGACAATTAGAGATTAGACTGTACAGAAATTTAGATCTACACGCTAATACACAACTACACTCATAGTCACACTATACTGATGTTGTTAGCGTTAATAATTGCTAATTGATCATTCGATTTAAATGACCATTTTACCAATTTATTGTAATGCTTTTTCTCTCCATTGGTCAGATCAAAGTGTGGCAGAGCTGTTACTTACTTGTTCAGATGACAATATTCAGTGAAAATTCTTATTTGGGCCAAATATTTCAAGACGCAGTTTATAATCTGTGATTACTGAGTACAGGACTCACTCACACGTTCACCTCAAAACATTAGATTCATCCGCGCCGGAGCACGACCCACACATTGGATTTAATTCTGCAAGGAACTGCAATACCAATTTTCAAACATAGATGATGTACATTAATGCAAAATAAACTCCAACTTTTATTTAGGACTCAAAGAGTACTCAGAGAGTAGGATAATGTTCAGTCAGTACAGACCCAGGTTTTGATTATGTCTAAATGATTTTGCAATAATAACTGACACATTATTGCTTGTGTGTAAGTTTGAAACTGTTGAAATTGTGCGGCAATTACCAGAAGCTTTAACAACATATAATTAGTACGAAAATAGACAAAATAAGGTGTGTTCTGTTACAGGCAATGACTGTTTTATAATGTTACATAAAGATATTCACCCTAGATAGCTCTAGAATCTGGCACAAAATCTTTTCAGGCGTCCCTTCACTGATTCTCTTCTCCTACGGGGCCTGTATTCCCACAGACGCAGCTGCTGATAGACAGATGGCTTTATTCCTGGAGGGGACAGCAGCAAGCAACACCATGGAAACGTCCAATTTTGCCCATGTCATCTTCCAGAACGTGGGGAAAAGTTACCTTCCTCACGCAGCATTAGAGTGCCATTACACCCTCACACAGTTCATTAAACCACATCCCAAGGACTGGGTCGGCATATTCAAGGTGACAGTCATTTGGTCTCAGTTTTATACCTTCTCTTTTCTGCCATGTTTTGCTCACTCTTTGAATATGAAGTGTCTACCAGGAGAAGAATAGATAAGAGATTGTGTAACTCAACTTCATCACCATTCCACCTTCAAACAAGTCAATTGCATTTAAGATTTTATATCATTGGTCTCAAACTCATTACCTGGAGGGCCGCAGCGCTGCACGGTTTAGCTCCAACTCGCATTAAAAACTCCCCGGATTCAGCTAATCTTCAGGATTACTAGAACCTTGCAAGCAGGTGCAATTTGAAGCCGGCTGGAGCTGGCCGGAGCTAAACTCTGCAGAGCCGTGGTTCTTCACTAATTGAGTTTGAGACCACCACCGTTTTAGCATATTAAAATATAACTTAGTAATGAATTCTAGAAATGTTAAATACCTTTAGCATGAAGGTGGATTATGTCAATATTTCTGTGTACTATTGCCTTTCTCAATAGACTTTAATCAAGTTAGACGTCATATTGAATTTAACATAGTTGAAACTAGGCTGTGAGGTATAGACTTCCAGTCAACACAGTGGGACACACTGTATAAAGGTACTAGATTATGTCATTTTCACAATTTTCATTTCAATATTTTCATATATTTTTAATAAGGTGTTTGTCAGCAGGTGTTTGACGATTCATCAGCTTAAAGGAACACTCCGTTTTTTTGGAAATAGGCTAATTTTCCTACTCCCCCCAGAGTTAATAAATTGAGTTTTATCGTTTTTGAATCCAAGGAAGATTATTGATTATTATGCCCGAATTAGAGTATAGTTCCTAGTCATATCAGCCTAGAAAATTAAAATTTTTCCTTTTTCTGTCAGTCTTAGTTAACAATATAACTACAGAAGTAGAGTGTTCCTTTAACAGTCGATTCGTTGTTAAACAACTGCACAGCCTCAATTTTATTCCTTTCAAAAATGTCCCACCCTGACTATTCTCACATTTTCCAGCGATACAACATTTTCACTGTCTCTGCCACAAAAAAGGTGTTTTCATTGTTTTGTTTGTTTTTTTTTAATTTTCATTTTGACCTGTTATGTTAAAACAAAACGTTAATAAAGGATCACAAATCACCAACATTTTAGTTACCTCTTAACAATTTACAGTTGCCTATTCCAACTTCAATACCAAAGCACAAACTACTTTTTCAACTGTTTGTTCACGCAAGAGAATAATCTCCAAAATGTTTTTTTGAACTTCATTTAGTCCATTTCTAATCAGCCGAAGCCACTATTTACTGTGGTGCTGTAAATTGCTTAACAGATTACATCAGCGATAATTGTTTGACAAATACGATTTTAGTTCTCTTTTTGATTTATCAACCGCAGTGTTGTTTTCTTTGATCCCATTTTATTCTACTGAAACATGTATCAGCTATTAAAGGGAAGTATTACAATTCAAGTATTCCATTCAACACAATGTTAACCTATTGGACTTTTAGCCCTCCTTTTTTTTTTTATGTCTGCTACCCTTTTCCCTTCTTTCAAGACTTTGCTCATGTTCGCCAATTTGGTTTCATACCATTTTACAGGAATCACGTGTGATGTTACTGCAACTTTAATGTCTTGATTCCATTTCCCATCTTCACTTTCCACAGTGTGGAAATTACAAGGCCCTGCTGTCATATTTGGCAGTGTAATGTTTGGGGAGTTGCCATTACTCGTACTTAACATAATGTTGGATTTACTGTCGGTCACTTAAATGTTTCCTGTTGTAAAAGATTTTCAGAACCAGATTTCGCTCTAGTCTGACTGAGAAAGTTTATTTTTTCATCGTTACATCATTTTAGAACCGCTGCTGTTATATATAGTGTAACCCAAATGTAGCCGGTCACTTCCTCACAAACCATTAAGACGATCACCTGCTGTGGTTTTTGAGGAAGATGTTTTTATGGAGAGCTAACTAGGAAATTAATCTCTTTTAAACCTGTAGGAAATGCGGTGCGACTCCCTAAGCTGATGTGCTGTGTATGTCTTATTCATGTTATTCGGGAAAAACTGTGAATCATATCCAGGAAAATCTCAGTCACTACTGGTTCCCCTTCTAACAAGGTTTTCATCGAGCGAACACGAACATTTACTAGCGGCTTGTATAACAGAATGCGGTTTGAGTATTTGTGAAAGATCTTGGCAGTTTGCTTGGCAGAGAAAAAAAAGATATAAAATATTACAACCCGCTGGTAGTTCGAAAATTCCACTATGTTGGCACAAATCGGTGCGTCATGCTGAAGTGTAGTTGAACGCGAGTGTGGCCATCACAGTTGTGCACGGGAATGAAATATGTGGGTTGGCAGGATAAGTGGGGTGTTTTGGCTCCATCTGCTTTCTGGAGTTCCCCAGCTACTGCTGGATGGGAGAACATAAAACAAACGGCATTTACAGCGTTATGGATGTGGACTGTACGGCAGAACATCTGACTGCTGTAGGTTAGTGGAGAGGGAGTTGAGTGTGGTCACTGTCAGGGTTTAGTGTCGGGGTTCGGGTTCGCCAGATCAAAGTGGCGTTTTAGAACGTTTTACTTTGCGTGTGTGATATAGAGAGTCTGATGAAGCTGTTTTACGGCCGGCTGTCAGGAGGGCTTCGGCTTCTCAGCAGCTCTTTCACATTCTGGCCAATGTTCTTGATTAAAAGGGACAAACCCCCCGTGAGAAACGGATACAACTTTCAAATTCTTGGAAGGTGGATTAAAATCTCCACGGTTCATCTGATCCATATCAAATGGAAAAAGCGGGCTGAAATCACCAGTTCAGTTCCGATCGACTTTGAGATTGCGAAGTTCATGCAAGTAAATCTTTCAGAGATATTTACAGTTCGGATTCAAGTTATAAAAAAAGAGGTTACAGTCGAGCTTAGAATTCTGTGTGTATGAACGTGCAACGGGTGTCATGCTCGTATTCTTTAGCGGTAACCATAGCGACAGTAACCGAAGTAATGTCAAAGATGGCGACGTCCGTAAAACTGAAAGTCTTATCACTTTCTGACACAACAGTTCTTTCTTCAGCAGCTTTTAAATTTTGGTGGAGAGCGGAGCATTTGAACACAAAACTGACGGGATAAAACAGTAAGATAAAACTCGGCTTATTTCTCCTATACTGTAAGTTACCCAAAACACACATGAAAAGACATAACACGCGGTAGATAGGCGCTTGTGCAGCAGAACGGCTCTCTTTTGCAGTTTGACACAACGGACAACTAGTTGTGTTCACACAGCACTTGTGTTTCGTGAATGCGGTTGTGAGTCCTGAAAATTTTCAGGTGTGAGGTCGGTTACAGAATGCGGTTGTCACACCTGTAAATAACCAAACTGTGAGTAAACGTAACCGTATTAAGGACTCAAATACCGGAATGACAACCGTATTCTGCTGCTGTGTGAACGTGGCCTCAGATTTGGTCCGTTTTCACTGAAACGTAACACCAGAGTTAAACGTGGTCTGCTGCGATTTTCAAAAGTCTCAGTTTTTGACCTTTAAAGTAGTACACCCGGAGTAGTGTAAACACGTAACTGTAGCAAAAGTTATGTGTTGCAAACAGGGCCTCAGTACAATTCCGATTCATAAACAGTAGATTTGATTCTAAAAATCTTATTTGATTACATTCTAAATATATCAGCCATAATCTTGCTTACATGTGGAAAAATATTCAGGGAAACTTCCAACGTAGCACATTATAAAAATATTAAATTTCCACACAGCCATAAATACATAAAATATATTGTCATATAAGGGGTTCTTCAGGCTGAATAAGCTTGAATATGTGGCCCAGACTTTGCCAATAGTAAAATATTGGCATTAAAGGGGTGGTTGATCGTGATTTCACTTTTTTACTTTTTTAGTTGCTGTTTGAGCATAAACAATATATGCAAAGTTACAATGCTAAAAGTTCAGTGCAAATGGATATATTAAAAAATTACGTCAATTTAATGCCTACAAATACTACTAGTAGGGACTACCACGAGCTACTCAATAGGGCTCAAATTGATAAGCGATATTGATGTCGTGATTGTTTACAATACAACAGAGGCACGTTCTGAGGTGAGGGGAGGGACTGTTTTGGGCTGCACTAGCTGGTTTAGCCAATCACAACACACCGAACCAGCTAAACAATCTGAGCCCATTGCGTATGTCTGAGGGAGGGGCTTCATAAAACCGAGAAATCATCAGTGTTCTTTAGAGAAGGGATGGAGCAGTATAGAATGAAGGTAAATTATCTGAAAAATGTTTTTCATTTTTGGTGAATTATCACCTTAAAGGCTTTGAGTTTGAATTGGCCAGTCGTTATAATAATTAATATAATATTTTTTTGGGGAAAAATAATATCGTCTTATCATAATTCATACATGGCTTAATAGCTTTGTAATATGGCCCAGAAAACTAAAAGGCTACTTATGTGCTCAAATCTCATAAATCTGATACCACATTATATATTTACTGAGAAAACGTATGCAATTCTAAGTTAAAATCCCACTTTAAGTGCAGGAATGGCAGTTGGTCCTCGAGTACAACGGTTCTACATAATTCTATTATGCTGTCCAATTGCAATCTTTGTTTATGTTCTGAAATATGCTGGAACGCACATTGTTATGCAGTCTGACATGCCACTGGATCACAGTGTCTTCATATACCCTGAAGGGAAGGCGTGTTCCTCCAAACACAGTTGGCTGACTGACATGCATTTGTCGGCACCCAGAGACACAGAATAACCTCTGGCAATGAAGGGCACATAATCATAAATCACAACATGGCTCTCTGTGTTGACAGACAAAAGGCAGCCTTGCCAAACACCAGAAAATTGCAAGACCTGTTCCATGAGTCACTTGCCTGGAGCGGCAGGTAGTCACAAGGCTATTAATGCCACCTAGTGTTCATGCCTGATCATACCTGAACTCAGACTTTATGAAAGGAAAACTCTGGTATACTTCTTGGAATCAGGAAATCTTAATATAGCCTAAATGCAACTCAAACAATGGACGGCACCAACTGCTTCCTCCTCTTAGTCACCTTTATCTGAGCCATAGCATTGTCTGTGACCATAAATTTGTGCGTAAGAAGGTCGAAGCTTCTAAAGGAGAAATGCGTGTAGCATCATTGAATTTTCCTGTTGCCTATTGTTTCTTGTTTGAGCAGGCATGCTGCCTGTGGCTCTCTTTATGAAGTTGGAATGGTTACAGAGAGAATCTAGTTGAAAAACTTGTGAGCGTCATGTTGGATTGTCAGAACACGCCATCAGGCTCACCGCGAAGAAGGTGAACACTGCTTTATAATTATCCTGTCAGCGCAGTAGTTGTTCTCTGTACTGCATCCTGATATATAGGCTGGCTGTACCCAATGCTGCATGCAGTCAGCACAGACAGAGTCATGGGCCAAGACCGTGCGTCATTGCGAGTCAGGGAATTAGGTACTTTCTCACAAACACTGGGATGTTCTTTTGTTCTTGTAGAGTTTTATTCATTATAATGCAGTAGTTATGTACACTTGTAAGATATTAAATTGCATGGAATTACAATTTTTCTGATTAAGATTTTTTAAATAAAACGTATTTATTTAGAATTTTTGATTTTTGTTCTTATTCACCAAGGCTGCATTTATTTGCTATAAAATATGTTAAAATGTATTCTTGAGTTATTTTAAATATTTCACAAATTCTTTTTTTTTTTTTTTTTGCATTTTTTTCCAATTTATTCAGCCTTGGTGAGTATAAAAGGCTTTTTTTGTTTTTTAAATCATAATTTTTTCGTAACATTTGACATAGTGTATAGTAAAAGTACATTTACATTCACTTTCAAATTTAGTCATTTAGCAGACGCTTTTATCCAAAGCGACTTACAAATGATGACAAATGAAGCAATCAAAATCAACAAAAGAGCAACAAATATGTGAGTGCTGTGACAAGTCTCAGCCTAACGTGGTGTGCAAGGGTTTTTAAATATAATACAAAAAAGAGAACAAATAAAAAATAAATAAATAGAAAATGCTACTGTTAGAGTGTCATTTTTTTAATAAAAAGAAAACAAGTAATTAGAAAATAGAAAAGAAAGAGTTAAATAGAAGAGAATAGAATTTAAATATGTAAAATGTTTATATGTATAGTGGTTATATATGTGGAATATGCATGTCACTTGTTTTTATTTGTTAGGTTTACATTTTGTGTTTGCAGTTTGTGTAATTTTATATAATTTAAAATATTGTAATGTAATTAGTAACGATTAATCACGTTAAAAATACATTTATGTTTTTGTGAACATTAATATATATTTGTGTTCTGTGTGTATTTATGTAAATATAAAGACCCACACATACTGTGTATGTGTGTATATATTTATATATTTGTGTGTGTGTGTGTGTGTATATATATATATATATATATATATATATATATATATATATAGTATGCACACACATATTAATTAGATGCAATTAATTATGATTAATTAATTGTTGCCTGGCACTAAATATATAATTAATATAATATAATACTTTTTAAGTAATAAAAATTGTTTTTTTAATATGTTATGTATATGTTATGTTTTTCCCCTGTCAAAATGGTTATACAGTGAATTACAGTAATTATACTAATTAGTAATTTTTCCCTTTTTTTTAATTTTTAGTCTCTATTCATTGTGCTCTCGTCCTGAACGTTCTTGTAATTTCTCGTGGCATTTTCATTCTCATCCATCTTTTCTTCCTTTGGTTACTGTTCCCTCTGCAAACATAAATGAGAGACACACAGGGGCTTAATTTTTGCCCTCTTTCACCCCAAACGTCTCTAATGAGTGGAGTTTGGTCCAGGCAGTAATGACGCTCCGTATGGGCCATGCCTTTAATGGCTTCCTGCTCTTTACAGCTCCAGCACCTCGGGCAACTTTCTTGTACAATCAGGGGATTTCTGCAACACTAATGTTATTGTGGACATAGAGGACAGCTGTATGGTTTGAGCAAACAAGCCACACAACTTTCTACTCCGACCGGGCTGTAGTGAGTTTGCATTTTTACTGCGTGTGTGTCTGTGTGTTACTTCCAGGACACTATAGAGTTCCCACGTAGATGCCAGTAGCAGGTACTAGGCTCGTGCTTTTGCGTTTTCACAAACACAGTCAGCCTGATGTGAGTCTGATTTTGTTTGACAGTTTTATGACAGAGGGCTGAAATTATGGATGTATTTTCTGTACTCCCCCTCATCAACCATCAGTTAACAACACATAAAATTCATATAATTACATCTCGGTTTCCATTCTGAAGTATGTATAAAATTTTCACCTATTTTCTTCTTCCTGTTAAGGCTGAGTTGTAGCCGCGCTCCCTCAACCGAACATATTCACGAGGCTTTGGCGAGAAACACGTGGCAGACAGGCTGAGTTTGACTTGCCCCCGTAAAACACAGCCGAGTTCATGTTTTTATGTTCTCATCTCAAAGGCTTTCAACGAGGCCTCATGGAGATGAGAAAAATGCACAATGTGCCAAAGAATTTTGCAACATGATGTGAATCAGGCAATGGTCAAGACCACGACAGCCTGACGAAGCATTTACAGTCTTCCTATTAGTGTATGTGGGAGAATTCACATAAACACTAAATAGCTTCACATTTGTCAAAAGCTGCACCATTATTATTATTTATTTTTTTATTTTAGATGCATGTAAATAATTTTTTTATGTTATAAAATATATGTGTATTTTTCAATTTTACTGTATTTTTCATTAATAAATGCAGCCATGGTGAGTATAAAAGATTTAGATTATTCCAAATATTTGTTCAGTAGTGTGTGTATAATGTGAAATTAACATGTAACACATATATTAAGCGTTTATATGGGGAGTATATATACAATATGGGATATTTAAGTATATATGGGATATTTATATATGTATATATGTTTGCTAGGTTATAAAAGTACTAAACTTTTATAAGATTTATCAGCTGTACATTTTATAATACTTTTTTCCACCTGGAGATTATCTAGAATTCTGCACTGGAGATTCTAGTGCATTTTTTTTTAAATTATAGATTTATAATATTTTAAACCAAAGTTCTGTTGAATGTTTGACTAATTGGTTGTCAGATGTTTAAGGGGGTGGCTATTTTTGAATAACTACACAGCTGTGAATTGTTGCAAATTTCGAATGTGTTACAGTTTCATGCCAGTTTGCCAAAATATTTCAGTTGCCTAATAAATGGCTTACATTCTACCACAACAAAAGAGCCACAGAAAGAAAAATACACTAACCAAGCATTTAAATGTGACACACAATAGGACAAAAATGCCAAACAACTTTATTTCTGAAATGACTTTTAACTGTCTTTCTCACACACACACACACACACAATCATGCACAGAGGTTCTTGTAGAACCTCGTTTGAAGCATTACTTCTCATCCTAAAGACAGAAACCGTTTCACTATTGAAACTTAACATTACTCCATTACCACCCTGATGGTTTGGGCTGTGTTTTGGAAGTGTTTTGGTAATGAAACTGAAAAACAAGATCAGTTTGGACCCGTTTCCTTGATTCTAAATGGTTACTGTGGAGTATTTTTTTAACATATAAAAAAATTCCTGAGCTTTAAGTCAGTTATGCTAACCCTTTTAAACCTCTCTGTTTCTGACAGGTTGGCTGGAGCACTGCTCGTGACTACTACACGTCCCTGTGGTCACCTCTTCCAGACAGCTACGCCGAGGGAACCGCCGTCAACAGATCTGTGGTTTTCCAAGGTAAAAATCACACTTTCAAAATGACGTTTCATGCCAGCATTTCTTCAATGAAAGTCATGCCAGAAAGAAGGCCTTTTAATATGTAGTGACGGATGCAATAAAATAGGAAACATTGAGGCCTCCTATTAGAGGGCTGAAGTGTTGATGGGCCAGTTTTACTGGAGTGGTTCAGGTCACATACTGGAATCTTTGTGAGGGATTACAGGGTTTGCATGGCATGACTCCGGATTCCCTACAGCAATTAAGAAAATACATCATTAAATAAAATGACATGAGTCTGTCATAAAGCTGCAGTAGAACTGTAAAGTTATGATGTAACTTCAGGCTATTAGTCTTAGCTGTCGTTCATTAGAGTCATTTTATTTTAAAACCTATGGGAAAGACAATTGAGTTTGGTGTAAAACATTCCATGTAACACAGATTATTTTCTCTGCTTGATTCTGGGGTATTTTGCAGGTTACTACGTCCCAAATGACGATGGTGAGTTCTACCAGTTTTGCTATGTCACACATAAGGGAGAGATCCGTGGGGCCAGCACTCCATTCCAGTTCCGTGCCAACAGCCCCACAGAGGAGGAACTGCTGACAATGGAGGACGAAGGAGGATCTGATATCCTGGTGGTCACCACCAAGGCTAGTTACCTGGAAGTGAGGGGATTTTGTTTTTGTGACTCCTGAACTCGAGATTTCCTGAACTGTAGTTGAACTACAGATTTCTATAGTCAGTTTTCACATGCCAGGATTGTCACCTCTGGTTCTTTTTCCAGCAAAAGATGGAACAAATTCAGCAGGAAAAGAAGGAGCTTTTGGAAAACCTGGACCTGCTTCAGAAAGAGAGGGATGAACTGATTGATGAGAAGAACAGACTGCAGAAAGAATATGAGCAGGAGCGAGAGAGCAGCGCTCAGCTCAGGAAAGATGTGCAGGTGAGAGTTAAATAGAGAAAAACTCCATGTTATTGTCCTGACTTGACCTCATAAAACTGTACAAATATATTGGAAATAGAAATGTTTTTGTACATTTTATTGAATGGGTAAAAGACAGCAATTTCTTCTACTCAAATACGACGTGAATTGCAAAACAAAATCTTTAGTGTCTTAAGCTGTTTACACCTAAGTTCACAGGCTGTCAGCACCCTCTAGTGAGAGTCTCTCTTTGTACATAAAATATAATAATAATTCACATTTTTACAAGACATGACAATCAGCGACATCATTGCCATTTGTTGCTTTTAAGTGGCAATATTCATAAAGAATAAATGTATCAGCTCTGAGGCAGGGCTAGTTTAAAGATGAAAACAAGCACACCCATTTCTGGCTGTTAATTTTATGACCGCAATTTTATATGTTGTTTTATGTGCTGCTAAAATAATTCTAAAAATTCTGCACATGAAGTGGTACTGCAGAAGAGACTGGAGTGGGATTTGGAGACCTGCTTTCCCATTAGTCATGTTTGCAGATTCTCAGAGACCACACTCAAGCGTAACTCCAGAGCCAGCAGTCTATTCTGCAACAGCTCTCGTCATTTCTGCAGCAGCTGGAAAGACAACATGCTTACGGCCGAGGGAATTTGCTCTCTTATCTGTTTTTGTGTCTACACAGGAGTTGCAGCTGTCTGCCCAGAGCTTGCAGGAGGAGAGAGAGGAGGTGAAAAAGAGAATGGAAGAGAGTACGGCACGACTGCTGCAGTTAGAGGAGGATCTGATTGGAGTCACACAAAAAGGCCTGCAGAAGGAGACTGAACTAGACTGGTGCGATTTCTTACCACAATGAAGTAACCACAAAGAGGCAATACACGTATATTATAACAAACTAGGGTTGTCATGCCACCAACATTTCCGTAATCAATAATCAATTCCAGTGCCACGGATAAAATTATATGCTTTTGGTCCAGTTTCTATTTAAAAAACATAAAAAAGGCAGTAAACCTTTTAGCAAGCAAACAATCGGTACTATTCATACTGCAGAAAAAACAATGTTTTGTTAGTCATAATTTAGTACTGTAGTATCAAAGTGCAAGGACTTTGACATCCCTATAACAAACCATCATTTTTTAAGTATCTTTAGATAGTAATTAGGAGATGTCATATTTGTTAGATTAATATATTTTTTTAGAAAGTTCACTTTGAGATATGTTCCTTGTGGGGCTGAATAATTGATAATGGTTTTGATTTGACAGCCTGAAGGATCGAGTAAAGAAGTTAACCCTGGAGAAAGAGGCTCTCGAGTGTCAGCTGAAAAATGAGAAAGATGAGAAGGAACTCTATAAGGTAATGCCACATACTAACTGCCTCATGCTCATCCCTGGTTACCTAAAGCAAGAAAACTGTTCCCTCAAAATATATGCTATTTATGCCAGGGATGTAAAGTACCTAAAAAATTGCACTTCGTTACTGTATCATAGGATTATTAAAAATAAATATCATTACCAAAGAATAAAATTAGTTTGCCTTCGTTTTCAACTTCTAAAGTACATATTTCATTGACCACTGTGTTGCAGATCTTTGTAATGTAATAAATTATATTAATAAATACTGCATTAGTTAAAACATAAAATCCAGTTTACTTTGACTGTATTTAAAAGTTTGTGTGTGTATGGTATTGTGTATTTGTGTTTTATGAAGACACAAATTTGTTTAATCACAAGGTGATTAATTAGAATTAGAATTTAGATTAGAATTTGAAAGTGGTTTAATGAGACACTATGTCCCCATAATTCAAAAGCTTAAAAAACATATTAAATGGTGTTTTATTTAATCTAAAAATGCACAAAGTTTCCTATAAGTTGGTGAAAGGCAATAGCACATACAGTTTGTACAGTATTAAAAGCCATTACCCCTATTGAGAGTCCCCATAAACCACCACTACCAACGTGTGTGTGTAAATAAGATTCGTTTTATGTGTACAATCAAAAAGAAAAGTGATTAAACAGGTTCGGATTGTGCTATACACATTTTTTTACATTTAGAATTAGTAAATGTAGAAATGTATTTATTTTTATTAATCTCTCTTCTTACCTATTTAAATTGACCTAAAACCAACAAATAGACAATTTTGATTTGTTGAATTGAAAACACTTTTTCCACAGAGAAGTGTAATACAGACCCTCATTCTTATCCTAATTACTCTGGCTTGCACTGTGTAATTCTCACTCTCCATCACTCACTTTGTCTCACCCTCCATCCATACTTTCTTGTGGCGGGCACAGGAACTGGGCGTAAACGCTGAGCAGTAGCCACGGAAACACAGCCGGCCCTCACTTCACAGCAGCTGCCTGAGGCAAAGAAAGAGAAGAGTGGGGGTGGAGCAGAGTTGCTGCTCTCTTACTGCTGCGTTATAATTAGGTTTAGCTTGCATACTTCCTCACCATGCGGAAGTACACCTCATTTTAGAGATTGTGTGGATAATTGGGTGCTCGTCCGGGATCTGGACTGGTTTTGGTACACTGCTAGTTTTATGTGCCATGGGCCCAGGTTATTACTCAGCAGATGTGCAAAGAGGAAACGGTCTATTTGAATCGAGTGTATGTGTGTGTGTGTGTGTGTGTGTGTGTAACACAGATTCACCTGAAGAACCGGGAGCTTGAGAACACTAAGCTAAGTGCTGAGCTGCAGATGCTGAAGTCTGTGGATGTGAATAAGGAGAACACCATTGCTCAGCTGAAGGAGGAGCTCACTAGAGTCAAATCCTGCCTGGCAGAGAAAGAAAAACAGCACCGCCAACTACTGGCCAACAGTTCACCTTCGGTACACACACAAAAGCTTCTGCTTAACCTGTATTTCAGATAGAGTGCTGGAGGAATTAATTCTAAAGGCCAGATGTCAGTTACAGTTTTAATGGGTTTTTGATCAAATACCTGAAATAAGGTCTGTGGTTAATGAAAGCTCAAGATATTTTCAGACTGCATTCTATGGCATAAAATACATCAGTAAATCCTACTCAGTTTTAAAGCTTTTATGTGTATATTGTAAATAGGTGATTGCTAATTGGCTTGATGAGACTACAGAGTTTTTGGGGACATTAAACACCAACACGCCAATCAGGAAAACTCACTAGTCCGTTTTTAAAGCCTTGCTGTGTTTATACTCAAACTCTTGCAAAGCATTCAACCTCAGAATTTCCAGCTTGTCAGTTTTAAATAATGACTGAAAGAGCCGTTGGAAACTAGTGGTGGTGATGGTAAATCTGTCCAAAGAGTAATTGGCCAATTGTATTTAAGCTTAAACGTTCATAAAATCTGTGTTCATTTGTGAATAGGATCTATTGTTGTGAATGAAACACAGAAGATTCATAAACTTTTTGCAATGCAATGCAATAATCCAAAAGCCATTAAAATGTCTTCAATGGCTTTTTACAGGTTGGCCTACAGCACTCTATATTGGGATATTGCTCATTTAAAAGCAATGTTATGTTTGAAGCCGTAGGCTAGTGGTAAAGACATGGTCCTTCATTGTGTTTTCCCCTCTTGATATACATGTATCAATAAACGTGGCAAAAAGGCCAACTTCAGAAAACACAGCATGAAAAGCAGTATTTTTTCATATATCTTTTTCGCAATAGATATATGATAATGTGTGCATATGTGTGAATGTTTGTATGCTCATGATTTTACTTTTTTGTTCGTTTGTCAGGGGGAAAGTAAGGCTCTTAGGGAGCAGCTCAGGCAGAAAGAGGAGCAACTGCAGGCAACCCAGCAGCAGGCAAATATGCTAAAAGCTGAGCTGCGCGACTCCTCCAATGCTCGTGACAGAAGCATGGCCGACCTATACAGGATCCGCCTGGAGGCCGAGTCATTCAAGAAGGGACAGATGGAAGCCAAGACTGAGTGTAGCCGCCTAGAGAAGCAGCTGGAGGAGGTAAAAAATTCAACCCAGCAGGAGGCGGTAAAGAGATGCTCACCTGTCCGACTTGAAAAAAACTCACCATCCCACAATTACACTTCATGCCTGAATCCAGTATGCTTTAGTCAAGAAAGCCCATTGTGTTCTGGAATAAGTCTGGTCTATTATCCAGATTGCACACTGTTTACCACGTATAACTATGTAACTAAAGAATCTTATGAACTGTTCACTTTTACATTGTTTAACTAAAGACCATTATACCTGACTAGTCTCTTTTTTCCTCAGCAGTGTAAGGAGTCCGAAGGGTTAGCTGTTGCTGAACTGCAGAGAGAAGTTGAAGATTTACGGCTCAGGCTGCAGATGGCTGCTGAACACTATAAAGACAAATACAAGGAATGCCAGAAGCTCCAGAAACAAGTGGTCAAGCTCACTGAACAGCAAGGAGTGAGTAAACCTTCAAGTTATATAGCTATACCACCTGCAGAGTGTTGTGTTTTGAGTTTTTAGCATAGCTTTGAGGGTTTTTTTTAGTTTTAGGTTTTGGCTAGACTCAGCCAACCCTTGTGTATTGTCTCAGGTGAAGAGAAGTCCAGGGTCTGAATCAGCAGCCGGTCCCTTATCTGCCAGTCCAGAGGCATCTGCACCAGGTAATTTCATATTAATCTATACAGACTACAACTTCCATGAGATTTAAGACCTCGTATGAACATGTTTCTTGTGTTCTATGGAATGCTAACAGGAAGCCCAGGTACTTCGGATGCCGTGCTAGATGCCATCATTCAAGGCAAGCTGAAAAGTGCAAGCAAGGAGCCAGACAAAAATGACAAATACAGGAAATGCAAACAGATGCTTAATGTGAGTACTTGTCTTTTTCTTTTCTCTCACTGGCATGCTATGTCTGCTTGATATACTGAAGTACTTAGTGTATTTTCCTGCAGGAGGAGCGAGAACGTTGCAGCATGATAAACGATGAGCTCACAAAGATGGAGGTGAAGCTAAGAGAGCAGATGAAAACCAATGAAGGCCTGCGAATGCAGCTCGCTGCTGAGGAGGATCGCTACAAGGTCAGAGTCACCTAGTGGTACAGAGTTTCAACTCTACTTGAGGACATACGGAAAAACATTTTAGATAGCATTAAGAAGAACAGCTGGAAATGGTTTAAAAACAGATGACAACCTGGTGATATTGTTCTCAATGTCATTTATCATTCTTGGTTGAATTTTAATGAGTGAAATCCAGTATCTATTTCAATAGTAATCCATATGTTCAAGAATTTAGCTGAAATTTCGAATACAGTAACTAATTTACTCACCCCAGTGTCATCCAAGATGCTCATGTCTTCCTTCTGTCTTTTTTTTGAGGAAAACATTACTGGAATTTTATACACTTGAATAGTGGGCAGTAGTTTGAAGTTTTATTAGAAAATTAGAGCTTCAAAATTCTCTACATGATACCAGCCAAAGAATAGGGGTCTTATCTAGCCAACCTAATGGTAATAAAAAAAAAAGTATATATAAGATGAGCATTTGTATACATATGTATGTGTGTGTGTGTGTGTGTGTGTATAAAATGTATACACAATGTATACAAATACTGAATTAATAATGAAATATTGATAAAGTCTTGTAAACACTGTTTACTTGCATTGTAAATCAGTAAAACCGAGGTTGCATTTATGTTTTATCATAATATTTCTATCACAGCATTTGAGACTCAACAAAGTGAAGTTGTGCTGTTTTTTTCCCTTTGGTACGTTTTGAACAATATGACTCGGATCAGAGAGAAATGTGATCACAGATAAGCAGACCTTCAGATGTTCTGATAAGAGATCCAGGGCAACCTTAGTACTACTTTTTCCTCCACACAGTTTACGGCTGCTCTGAGTCAAGCCCGATATCATTGCATTAGCACAAATACACTGACAGTGCTGGTTTATGAGCGCGTCACTGAGGAGACTGACTTTTACTGCTGTTTACATGAGACATGGAGACAGTGGAGGAAGGACAGTTGGGAGTCCTGGGATCAAGATACGATAATGCATCTGCTGGCTGCCTCCCTACACAGCAGGAGACAGAGCAAGGGACTCGGTTTAAGTAGTAAGGTCATGTGCAGATCAGTGGTAGTCTTCAGGCTGAGTTTACATTTTTTCTGCATGACTCATGTGGAGCCATGCAAACGCAGAAGTAAACGAGGGGTAGAGAAGCCACGGAGATCTTTTTTTATTCATCGGCGAATAAGTACTTCATTAAAATCTCAAGCATATTATTTGCAATTTGGAAGACCATTAATTTTTATACTTGTAATTATTTTATTTTAAGTATATCAGTCACATTAATACATGGCTCTGGAATACTTAACTCTGATCAGGTCAATCATGCATGCAGATTTTTTTATTTAATAAACTGTATAATGGACCATTGTGCCAGGCTACCAGTTTATTATGCTTTCTTGTGCAGCTCAATTTGTGTGTGTGTGTGTACAATTACGCACATGTCGCAAAATAAATCCTTAACCAAACAATTTTTTTTTTAACAAAAAGGTAATTTTTACTTCAATGTTTTTGCATTTTTTAAATATTTAAAAATATTGGTATTTATTTTATTTTAATTAACTAAAGCTTTTAAGTAGATTTAAGTCAATTGATTTAAGTAAATAGTATTTTTTAGAATTTATTGTGAAGCTATCCATTTGAACTATTTGCAAAATACATATTTTAAAATACGTACACATTTACTCATGCACACATTACACTCGCTTACGATTTACATTAATAAGTTTAGTATATATTTTTTGGTTTTTACCGTTTATTCTTATTCTATTTCTCTTTTACTTTTAAATCACGCTTTAGCAGATGATATCAGTAACAACTTTTTTTTCTGATTCCAGAGCCAGGTGGCAGAGAAGGGCCGAGAACTCAAGGAGCTGAAGGACAGTCTTTTTTCGTTGACCAAAGAAAAAGAGAAGCTAGAGAGGGTGCGTGCTTTCGTTTACATTTTCCGCACGCCTCTGCCAATCTAAAAATGCAGTTGTTTTTCTTGCTTGTTGTTTTATTCTCAGGATCTGGTTTGGGTTTAACATATCTCTCTAATTGGGCCAGCAGTGCAAGTGAGTCCTTATTTTCCATTCAATTACCCTGGACCACAGAGAGGGACTCGTAGTCGAGGTACAACACAAAACTCGACGCTCGAGAAGCAAAATGGCCCAATTTGAGGTTCAGACTAAATGAAATTGGCGCCTGCCGAAGACTTCAATAAAAGGCAAAGCTCTGCTTGCCTTTGAACAGGCAGAGGAGTTTTAATGAAGGGCCTAATTAAACTGTTTGTGCGAGGGTGGCGAGTTACTCTACTCTGCTGCCTCTGCTCGCTGTGGTGAGTGATGTATTGTCTGGACTCAAAGATAGAGGAAAGGATGAAAGGAAGGATGGAAAAATGGGACCTGACTCTGAGTTATTGTCAATACATCATGGCTGGCTTTAAATTAGACTTTGCTTTCGTTTTGGTCACATTTGGACCAATTTGACTACGTTTAGCTTTCCATTGGCATTTTTTACATTTAAATTTCAATTGAAATATGCAGATCAGGTGATTAGGTACTGATTTCGGTGAATATTCTTGAAGCGAACCAAAACTTTACACGTGTGTCCTCTCAGGAGCTGCAGAGGAGTGTCAGCAGAGAAGAAGAACATGAAAAGAAAGATGGCAATGTGGATGCGCAGTCGGTTTTCTTGCAGTACCCCATGCCGTACCCTCAAGATGACCCATCTCCTCTGCTGGTGCCCCAGCGCCCCACTGATCTCATGTTCGGGAACCCGTACTCTTCTACTGATTCAAGGGGTATCTATGCTGCTATTTCACCATTCATTTCAGTTGCTCATCCTGAATGAGGAATAAAATTCATAAATTCATTTCCATTGTTTTCACAAATTTGTCATGGGCAAAATCCAGTCGTTATAACTGGTACCCATGCAGTCGAGGTCGAAAGAATCAAAGCTGAAGCTGAGATTTTGCTAATGTGACTACGCCTTAAAATATATTGTACGTATTTTAATGTTCGTATTTTGCCGATAATTGTAATTATTTTAAATATAATGTGTAATGACACAACTACGGAAGAGGATTAGGGCCAAGCGATAACAAAAAATAACGCCATTTTGAAATTAAAGACACTGTAATGTGAAATGAAACTCAATTTTAAGATACTAGTTATGATTAGTGATTTATTAAATACTCGACTGATGCAAAAGATGGATTCGAACCCTGATCGAACGCGTCATATGCTACATCTATGAGTTTTACTCTCCAACCTACGCCCCAGCAGATGCTGTTTGAAGTTGTACAAAAAGATGAAATGAAGATGATATGAGTGTTGATTTCCAGCATTTCATTGACTTTTTTTTTTACTTGTTTGGTTTCTTTCCTGACAGATGGGGCCGATGGAGAGTTCTCTGATGACCAGATGCCCAGATTGCCCCCAGTTGGGCCTCCATCCTGGGACAGCAACGTAGTGTGCATACAGCCCGCCCGGAACCTCAGCCGCCCCGATGGACTGGAGGAACCAGAGGAGCCACAGAGCACTGTGAGTTCACTACGGCCACCTTCACGTTCAACTGTTAGAAGTGATATAGAGGTGGGATTAAGGTTTTAATCAAGTCAGAACTGCAGATGGGCTTAAACGCTTCCCAAAACTCTGTCTTTCTTTTATCTGGACTTCTCTCTCCGCTGTGCTGGCCTCCGTTAGGGCTTAGCTAAGCTGGCATTATTAAAGCCCCGCTAACCCAGAGCAGAGCCATTAAGGAAGTGCTCGTACTCGCAACTAATAGTGCTCGTTAGCCTTTCCCGCATAATGGTGGGTTTACCAAGGAAGAGCTTCAGTCACTTTTCATCTTAAGTTTGTAATATCTTTTGCGTACTAGAACTACACGTCAGGTCATTCTTTAAGAAGTTAGAATACCTTTAATCGAACATTTTCATGCAAAAAAACTACAACACGAAATATACAACAGAGCACACTTTGCTGAGTGTTGAAACCCATAATGCAGTGCTCTCAACATTTCAAGATGCATTGAATTAACTGGAAAGTAATATCAACCAAAAGAAAATGGATTGAACACCCAAACATGAAAAGTTCTATCATTTACCCATTACAAGCCTGAATGACCTATTTTAATTAAACGATTTCTATTATCTTTATTTTAAATTCACACACAGCGAATGTTCAAAACAATTGACTTTCATAGTAAATTTTCATTTTGGGTCCAGGATAGAAACCTACTGTCAGATTCTGGAAGGTAAATTCTTCAAACAGTGGTTCAAGAGGATGTGATGTTGTTCTTTTTAAGCTATAGAATGTCCTCACCCCAGAGCACGATCGACATACAACAAAGAAATATGCTGTTGATACATCCGCATACATTTGCAAATATTCATTAAAACCATGTTTTCTGGAAACGACACGCTCCAGATCATCGATACAGCTACAAAATTCTCCTACATAATTGTATGTAGACCTGTCAGATTGATGCACATAGATTTCCTGCGATATGAATCACTCACAGTTAGCAGCCTAATGCTTTTGCTGACAGAAATCGTTTTTTTTTCTTCTCTCCCCAGCAAACCAATGATCAGCCTACAGCCGCTGACCCCGCAGAGTTCCTCAATGATGGACAGATGCCATTCTGCTTTGAACCCAGGTAAGAACGCACACAAACACCACCCTCGCGGCTGTTACCCATCATGCGCTTGAGCTTCGTTGTGGTGTGACTATGCGCATTAGCTCGACGGCCCACCCACATCGCCTTCACACAGATGCCGTTTTACTGCCGTTTACTCTCCTGTTGTTCCAGCACCAGCTCGTTCGCACACACCTTACCGCGCTTTGTTTTCCTCCTCCAGCCTTTATTTTCGTCTTTTTATTAGCCTTTTCTCACCCAGTTTAATTTCTCCCTCTCGCAGTGGGGAGCAGAAGCGATGTCCGCTGTGTGAAGTGATCTTCCCTCCTCATTACGACCAGTCCAAGTTCGAGGAGCACGTGGAGAGCCACTGGAAGATCTGCCCCATGTGCAGCGAACAGTTCCCTCTCGACTGCGACCAGCAGCTCTTCGAGAAGCACGTCCTCACCCACTTCGACAGCAACGTGCTCAACTTCTAGTCGAGAATAAGAGCTCTCGCCTCCATTTCACATTCTGCTCATTTGTGTTACAGTTAACAGCCACTTTAAGCAGCATGTTTAGCTTCGAGCATTCATCCGTAGAGAACTGATTCTTTATTTAACGCAATCGAGGTAAAGTCTGGATACTGTTAATGGATTTCAAATGACTGAAAGATGATTTTGGGTGACGTTTTAGGGTTTTTATTTAAGTCTTTTTTTTAGTTGGGGATTACTTCTGTCGAGTTTGTTCTAGCTCACTTTAATGCCTCTCATATCAAAGTTAGCACTAGCAGTGCAGGTGGTTGAGAATAGGTTGAGAGAGAACCCTCCCCAGGTTCCATAGTTTAAGTCAGGTATCGCCTACTATACTCTGTGCAGGCAGAGCACAGCTTTTTCTGCCAGGGCATGTATGTGACCAGCTAAGAGGGTGATTCTATAATATGAAATTATTTTAGAATAAGCTTTTAAAGGTCAAACCTTGATAATCAAGTTATTTGAGTTAGCGTTTTTTTCTTCCCTTTATCTATTTAAATCACTTATTTCAATTGAGTCGCATGCTCGCATTTCCTGTGCACTGAAATCACAAACCTAGATCTTTATTTTTGTTCCATTTCCTTAGTTAAATATTTTCGTTCTCTTACTGTTTGAGTGTGTCTTATATACTTGATCTAAACCAATAAAGATTTCACTGAAGCAATATTTATGTTGGTCATACTGGTCATGTGGAGTTGTTCAAATTGAAAACTGCATTTTGATTATTATCCATGATAATAATTGTTATTAGAATGTGTTGAACATACTACATTTTTAAATAACTACTCTTTATGAATGTAGGTTTTTAGAACTCTGACTATATGTCTGCTATAAGAAACAGTGTGACCCTGGTCCACAAAACCATTAGTGTCAGTTTTTTTGAAATTGAGATTTATACATCATCTGAAAGATGAATAAATAAGCTTTCACTTGATGTATGGGTTGTTAGGACAATATTTGGCTAAGATACAACTGTTTGTTTTACACCCTGAGATTCCAGATTTTCAATCTAAATATTGAGAAAAGCCACTTCTTGTCCACATGAGGTTCTTAGCAGTGCATATTTCTAATCAAAAATTAAGTTTTGATATATTTACGGTAGACAAAACCTCTTCATGGAAACTGATTTTTTTTTTTACACTTGAAGATGCATTTCTCTCTGCATTACATTTTCCTGGACATGGTCCAATATATAAAAGAAATGATAAATGTCCTTTAACCTTGTACTAATATTTACCAAGAATCCACTAAGAAATAAAAAAAAGACACTTTTTTTTTTAAAACATATCAGAGGCCATTTTAATATTTAAAATGTAACCAGGTTTACATTTATGAAGCAGCTTTTTTTTTTTTTTTTTTTCAGTTTTGTTGCAGAAAATGTCACCAGTTCCAAAACAACCCCTGGTGTCTGACTTCATTACATGTAGGAACATTGTTGTCCAGAAACTTAAGAAAATATAATTTAAAGCACTCACATCGAGACAATACATTAAGTACACAATATATCAAATACTTCCCTCTGTACTGGCAGTGTAATACTGTTACAATGTTGCATCTAAACCGATACTGCAATTCCAACAACATTAATGTCCATGCAGTAATGTCATAATGAGTGATTGGCAGGCCCTGACCTGGCCGGCATCTCCGGAAGATCTAGCGACTTTTCATTTTTTTTTACCACCCACGAGTCCAAAAGCAAATCAAATCGAGTACCTTTCTGCTTCAAGGTATGAGTCCACACTTGAATATCTTTGGGTTGTGACTCTATATCGTCCCAGTGACAGGTTAGGGGTATAAAAGTCAACCGGACACGCCAGAGACGAGCCAGAATCAGGATGAATACACAATCTGAATCACTTGGCTACACATATACTGTACTGGAATGCTGTGGTGTACCACAATTCAAGGCAACCAGTTTCAATAATCTCACATCTAACAAGCACACTGGAGGTATAGCGAAAGAATGAATTCCCTTAGCTAGAAAAAATAATAATAAAAGAACCTCAGAAAGAGAGACCTCCAATACGCCATATTAGTCCTTGGAATTTCGTAGCTTGTTGGCAATACAAAATGCCCTAAACAGGTTGGCAACTGGTCACTACAAAGTGCTTTAGGTTCTTCTCCAGATCGCTGTGGAGTTCTACGACGCTCCAGAACGGTCCGGCCACAGCAGACCTGGGAAGAGTGTAACAGCCTACTCAAAAATACTATCAGATCAGGATTGTGTGTTTGAAATGCTGGCGATTTGTCACCTGAGAGTCATTTGGTGCTATAACTCAAAGCTTTTCTGAGATTAACAGAAAGGGTGAAAGCACTACCGAAAACTGTACATCCATAATCCAATCGATAACGTCGTCTCCGAAGCTCGGTTGAAAATATACAAAATAAAACTTAGGAATAAAGTATAGAATTTAAATCTGACTATGAAACTTATAGAATATATAGTTATATACACAATCTGTAGCTATGAATGTTGCTTATACAGGGTAGATAAACATTCGGACTTTTCAAGCCTTTCCTATCTTTCGTTTTCCACTCGCGTGAGGCTGGCCACGATTCTCTCCTTTCCAAACATACCGTCAGTCTTACAATAAGCACCTAGCATCAAAAAAATAAAGACGAGGAAAAAAAAAAAAAAAAAAAATGATTAAGCGAATGTGCAAAAATACAAAACCGTGAACTCTAATAAGATACAAATAAGCGAAGGAAATAACAATAAAAAAAAAAAAGAACTGAATTAAAGCATGCAATTAAAAATGTAGTGTTTTGATAAGATGGTTGAAACGAACGGAATGATACAGGGAGTCTTCCTTGAGGAAGAGGAATACAAAAAGATTAAAAGTTTCCTCCTCGTGAGGAGTGGAATGAAAAGGGAGGTGAAGTCTTACTCCTGAAAGAGTAAAATAGAGAAAGACAAACTGTCCTCCAGACAAATATTTTTTGGATGTACTCCAAAAAAAACTGAGGAGAAGACGGGTCAAAGTCAGAGTTAATGGACAGCCATGGCTGCTGGTGAGATGGGTGTGTAGGTGTTTGTACTGTATATACATGTGTGTGTGTGTGTGTGTGTCGAGGAGGATCTTGGCACTCTCTACTGCTGCATCTTGCGGATGATGTCGGCAGAGACGGGCGGGTGGAAGTTGATGGTGTGGTGTCGAAGCCCCTGAGAGCTTTTGTAGCTTTTACCACACCGGCACTTGAAGGGCTTCCGAACGCGGATCTGAGTGCGGTGGCCGTTCTTGGCGTGGTATTTGATACCATTCACATTCTACAGAGAAGAGTAAGAGGATCATTGCTCAGGTTAGACAGTAATTGACTACATAGCAGGGAAAAAAAAAACTATTCACTGCTGCAGATTGATTCATTTCATAGTAATGCTTGACTGGTTCAAAAAAAAAGAAGTGTGATTGAAATTTTTTTGAGAAATTAGTAATATTTTTGTTTATTTATAATAACACAAATGGCATCAGTTGAGTCCGAGTTGATCTTGTCCAGGACATTCAGAGTTCCCATTGTAATGCCTGATTAGAAGGTATTTAATACAACTATATTCAAAGGCTTGGGGTCTGTAAGATTTTTTTAATAATTTAATAATAATTTCTAATATATGATTATATATCATTAATAACTAATCATTATTACATTTATTAATATTAAACAATAACTAATATATATATATATATATATATATATATATATATATATATATATATATATATATATATATGTATATATATATATATTTTAAAAATATGCTGTCTACATATTAAATATATTTTTATATAATATAAAACCTAACAATATAAATATATACTTGTATAAATGTACATATTCTGAAAATATTTACTGTATGTGTGTTATACTTTATAATTTAAGTATCATGTGACTTGGGGTAATGACTGCTGAAAATTCCATGTAGCAATCACAATCATATACTACATTTTCTTAAATGTATACAATCTTGGTTAAAATAAGAAAACAAACTTAACATTTGCAGACAAGCTAAGCTAGCAGGCCAACTGGTTATCGCTCGCTAACTACAGCAGTCAGTTGAGTGTTTAGATTGTAATACATAAACTAAACCAATCTATATTTACACAGTCTTTCATAATACATGGAACACATCAATGTCTGTACAAACAGTTCAGATGGCAAACATAAAGAAGTGACTTTTCAACCAGGAAGCAGCACATATTAAAAGTTCTTTCAGCCAATTAAATCATTTTGTGATCTTCAGTTCGCCACAGCGTGTGCAGCTTACACTGCGCGAAACAAAACATTATTTTACAATTCACTTATTACAAATTCCATATCGGCATTTTCTAAATGCAAACGAAACGATCCGTGAGTAAATAAAACGTGCTTTAATAATTCCAGACATATAAAAACATCCAGTGTTGTGTGAAATAATGAGGAAAACCATCGGTGGAGACCAGGCACACACTGAACCCAAATAAACCCAAATCAGAGCCACATCTAACAGTACATCTGAACATGCAGAGACACCCTCATGGCTGTCATCATCCATTTCCTCTGAACGCGGCTCTCACAGGCTGCACATCATTTATCTCAGCAGCCAGAACCAGATGGCGGTGGAAAATCTCATAAAACGCACAGGCCTTCAGTGGACTGCATGTATGCCTTTAAAATGTACGTCATGCTTCCAGTCCTGTGCCCATTACAGCTCCTAGTGTTAATAAACTCTCTGACTGCTAAACAGCATTCACTGTTTGATCATATTTGATACACTGGTGATCGCCATTGCTTCTGTTGTGTAGTGCTAATAGATTCGGGGTCTGTAGGAAATTATTTTATTATTCAATTCCTTTTCTTGACATATCAGAGTCAGTAGTTTTCTCATTTCGTCGCTCCGTAATTCAGAAAACGACACATTTAGAACATTTTTATGGGAACGTGAACATGTTGTGTGTTATCAAGCAAATTATATATGAACAAATCATAAATATGTAACGCTTGGCGCTACTGAAGTGGAGATATGACTCATTTTGAAATCTATTGAAAAAAACAGGGCTTCTGTGTTTTCCTGGTCTTCAGAAACGATCCACAAACCTACAGAGGAAAGTACATATTTAAGCCATTTTACCTTGTATCTCTTTTTGCAGCCAGGCACGGGACATGCGAACGGTTTCTCGTCACCGCCGTTCATGCACATGGAACTGAGGATGTATTCAGAGCTAATGGCACTTTCGGTGGTCCACGACTCGTCACTGTCAGACTCTTCGTATTCTGCTTCCTCCTCATCATACTCGCTGCCTGAGAGCGCAAAGCAAATAACCTTTCAGCAATGGATCGATTTATGACGCTTTCGGATAATTAAGCACAACAAAACAGCATTTCCCATCAGCCACCGCGGCTTTAAGGAAAACTGGTACAGTTGTCTTTCTCACAGTACTGTGCCCGGCCAGCAAGACGTTTGCATTTTATGAGAAAGAATCTGGAAGGCATAAGAAGGTCTAAGGGTTAATGCACAGTAATAGTATGATACAAGCAATTTGGAGACTATTTAGCGTCTGTTCCAAACCCACACAAATAAAATGCTTAAAACATTTAATTGTGGGAGAGAGAGCACATGTTGCTCTGGAGAGGGCCGTGGGAAACTGCAGCCAGTGTGTGACTCACAATGTGATTATTGGATTATCTATTACAACGGAACATCAAACAAGCGGCGGAGGTTTATTGGCAAAATTCATCTTTCTAGGAAGCGTAACAAGCATCAAACGAGTTCCTGAAGAAGCACCTGTGGGGGTGCTGCTCCTGAATGAAGACGACGGCGTGATGGGCGGAGTCACGGGCGGAGTCAGGTTGCCGCTGTTGTGCCGAGGGGGCGTGGCCACGCTGTTGCGTGAAAGGCCGCCGGTCAGCGAGAGCGACAGCTTTGGCTGAACTTTCTTCTTCAGAGACTCATGCTCCCGCCGTGCTGCATCTGTCATAAACCTAAGAGGGAAGTGAGCTTTATTAGACAAAGTTCTTAAACTGATTTACACCAAATCATAGCCAACTCAAAACAAAGGCTTATTGGGAAGCCCCAAAAATGTAAAGTAACAGTCGTAAACTGAAATACACTAATCCAGCCACACGAACATCGGTGCATCTGCCATCGCACTCTCTGAGCAATTAATTTCCACGACTTTTCTAGCTGTTTGTTATTACTGGATACAACAACAGTAACTGTATAAAGACTGCACGCAAAGACTTTACAGTCGATTAAACTTGCTCCCTACAAAAAGCTACTGGATGTTTCTAGGACAAAACTAGATTCCAGTCCTTCATCTGTCCGCTCTGGCTGAAAGAAAAATACCTTGATAAGATGCAGTCTCAGTGAGCACAAGGCAGTAATGAAAATGAGCTGGCGGAGGGATACATGGCTGTTTAAGGAAAAAGCCTGTGGCAACAAAACGAGGTACATTTGCACATTAAAAAGCAGCAGGTTCATCAAAACCCTTTGAAAACCTAATGCTGTTTGTTTAGGAATCTGATGGTTTCACGGTTTATCGCTGACTGTGCCTTTACATGAATCAGAACGCATAAAAACCACTGTATTTTAATCAAGATCTGTTTAAATGCTAAATGTAGCACGAGCAGTTAGTGGAGTAAATTAGATCGTATCATTTGAAAATCTGCAGCAAAACAGAACGGCGAAATTATCCTACATAAAGCATACCACGTTAATATGCTTTATTTATAGTGATACATTGATATAGCCAGCCACCCCCGATTCAGTATAGGATTTTGTTGCAATGTCTGGCACAAGGTGAAGTGAGTCTGTGAGTCTGTGGCCAGTTAGTCTATTTGCCCAGTTAAAGAATTAGTTGTGTGTATTTCTCCAACCATTAGTCAGAAGTTTAAGCGATCAACAGGGATCCACTTTCAATTCACGGTGCTGTCTACATTGCGTATCCGCTTCTACCTTTAAGCCAGTTTAAAAAAAAACCCAGTGATACAGGAATACAGTTTGAACTGATATTTCGTCCATAACTACTTTATTCAACATATAAGTCAATATATCAAACCTTGACAGAACGCAATCATCATATTTTTGCATGAATATATATATATATATATATATATATATTTTTTTTTTTTTTTTTTGCATGAATATATATATATAATTCTCAATAAATAAATCAGCCAAGAACTTAAATATTAGGAGGTTTTTTTCGGTGTTGGTGTTGATAAATGTACAACTCTGTTTAAAAGCTTGCAGTCCAATCAATGTTGATTTTGAAATTTTCCCTTTCACGAAGAATCCTAAAAAAGTTTCATGGTTTCCACAAAAATTTTAAACAGCACAAACTGTTTTCTCATTGACGATAAGACCATATTGGCATAGATCATAAAACCAAGTAAAAATTACAATACAAATGAATCATCTGCCATATATAAGTCCATCTGTTACGATTCAGCTGCTTCAGTGAGGTCTAATGCATCTTACAACAATGCATTCACTCCAGCTTATTTTGTTGCATAATAAAACTGTCAGTGAATGTATGTGATAAAGCATAAATGTTCACACAGACATCATTAAAGCTGGTGTGGAATTAACAGATTACCAGCAGAAGCCACATAAAGCAGTAAGAGATGGACAAAAGTGTCTCCTCTCTGTTATGTAACAATTTCCACCACCATTCGGCCTATTAAAGCCGTTTAACACTGGAACTGCTTTCGGAGTATTCCTACACAAACCACATTGAACAGAGTCAAAGTGAGTGTATATGATGACTCGGGCGCTGGTTTGAAGTTCATTACAGCTTCATAAACTCACCAGATCCTTAAAGGGATGTAGAGGAGGACGTGACCACACGGCCTTTTTCCCAAAACTACAGAATCCCATTAAGAAAAGAGCTGGACTGCTTTCAGATTAATTTTTGTCATTTGGTTTTAAAAAATAATGATCGCCTGATTAATCGTTATTTTGCCTATGCATAATACATAGCCTGCCTATTAAGGTTATACATTTAATTTTGGTCATTTTTGTCATATTTGAATCTTTTTTTTTTCATTTATATAAATATCTTATATTTTTTAAAGATACAGTGCTGTGTACGAGTCTTAGGTCATTAGTGTTTTGACCAAAAACTACCCCCATGTTATTGCCTGTAAGAGTTTGTTTCGTCTCTTGAACACAAGATATGCCACTTTGATTAAACAACTTGAATAAATGATGACACTGTTGTAATTTTGAGGAAGTTTTAATGTTTATCATGCCACAGTATTATGTTTTATCTTTATGTTTGCATATTTCTAAACGGGGCGATGAGCCAAAATTAATTTACATTGTGGACAATAAAACAAAAGAAATTAAATTTAATAATCAGTTTTATTTAAATAATATGTGAGTGTGTACTGTGGATACGTATTATGTATGAATAAATACAAACACGTGCGTGGACATATTTAAGAAAATATGCCATGTTTATATATTTAATATAAAATAAAAATATAAAATGTACATATTTTATAAATATATTATATATGTGAACACAGTGCGTATACATTAAGTATAAACCAACTGTTTTATTTTAGGTGTAATTAATTGTGAAAAATCGATTGACAGCGCGTGCACACACACACACACACACACACACAATCAATGAAAACATTGTACATACCACAAAATTTATAATTCGAAATTTAGTAGATCATTAATCACATCATGAAGTCGTGATCACACGACCCGTACCTGTTAATGTAGCTGAGGGCGACATACGTGGGCTGCTGCAGTTCCTGTTTCTCCAACACACGGGGGTCTGTATCTAAACGAAACGGAGAGATGAATAATTCACTAGACTGACAAATACACCACAAAAACACGCCACAAAAGAACAACCAAGAGCACTTTGAGGCTTTAGGGGTTTCTGTAGTATAAAAATAAACACTGAACAACATCCACAAAACTGATATATGGCTAAAACTCTTGGGGTGACGGCAGTTTACCTGTTTAAATCTACAGAGTCATTTTGTGGCACCGGAGTCAGGGAGTTTGTTGAAGCTTACGTGTCATTCCCAGAGCGAAGCCATTACTCACTTTATTGTTAAAGTCATTGACTTTCAAACTCAATACTAGATTCTGCCACACAACAAGTCCACAATCGCTTGCAGATGGCAATTAACTCCATTAATCAAGTTTTTTTTTATTAAACTCTACTTAGTGGCAGAATAAATCAGCACTGCTGCATGGGAGAGAGAGAGGCCGGACTGGGCTACGGGGAGCGTATCCAATAGCTGTTTGGTAAAACCTAAGACAGCCATTTGGTTAGTGTCACACCACACCACACTGAACGAGCTCTCTGCCGGTCCTCCCAGATGTGCTCGTTTTCTAGGCAGGGCCACCCAGATCATCCTCCAGCTGGATTCAAACGCCCGCACGCCAGGGCAAAGATGGTTTTAGTCTGGTTTTTGGTTGTGCGTATTAAAAAGTCGACTTCAAAAATGAAGACGTTTGTTCTGGTGCTGTCAAAACCGCTTGTGATTCTATGCAGTCAAATCTATCACGCAGCGGCAATGTGGACTACGCTGCCACCTTGTGGCGAATGTGTATATATATGTATTCATTTACTTGTTCCCTCAATTCCGGACGTAAACGTTGTAGGTTGCGTTAGCGTCTTCGCTTACCGTTATTTTATAATCTATTCGTACACAAACGGGCTAAAATGTCTCTAAACTGCATCTCACTGCCTGAAAGCACACGTCCCTTCTGTGGTCGGCGGTGCCCGCATACCAGCGGCTCTGCCAGGGTAATGGTTTTCAGATGCCTGTCTCTCCGGGCATTCTCCAACACCATTAACACAAGCACTGCCAAAACACAGTTTCATCTAATGAGCCTCCCCTGCGCACCCCCCTGTGACGCATCTCAATGCCTCTTTTTATGCCTATGCTGTGAGTAAACACATTTCTTTCTGCCCCGTTTAACCCGAAACATATTTGTCTCGGTTCTTCGAAACCACGCGGTACCCCTCGTGTCGGAACTGCGCTTCCCGCCAGCGTGGCATCGTCGCACGCACGCACGCTCGCTCCGGCACGTAACTACGCAGGCACGCAGATGTTGCCACCTGGTTGTTACACCGCGGCGAGAGCGTTTACGCGTTAGGGGTTACTGCGCATGCGCAAACCAATATTGCCATTTTTTTTTTATCATCAATAACTACTGTATTTGCATTACTGTAAGGGGTAGGGATACTTGTAGAATGTGAAATTTGTTATTTTATGAAGATATTTTGCGTCACTTCCGGTTCACACCCAATGGATTTCACGTGCAATTAGGAGGTTCAGACCCATGCGAAAAAAAAGCAGATGGGGCTGAATGAACATGTAGTTTCTGTCTCTGCCAGTAGGTGGCGCTTATAGACAAAGAAATACAGCGTTATTTGCAGGTTAGCCTATTTTTAATTACTATCCTTATATTCACCCTGCTTACACTTGCTTGTCAAAAAAAGAGAAATTGAGTCAAACAGCCTTTCAGATTTTTTTTCCAACACCAAATACACACAGGGTTTGGAATCTTCTTTTATTTGTTACATAGAAAAATAGTCGGTTTGTGATCTGCCAAGTCGTAGTTTTATGTAACAGCTGTGTTACAAATAAGCAGTGTTACACAGACTAGACTCGACAACATGACGTCATATTATGACTCCCCTTTTAAACGCAGCTCTATATATGTAGCCTAATCTACTTCACTTAACTTTACATTGTTCAAATTAGATTGCATTAATTTTTCAAATCTGAGCGTATTTATGAGGTGACTAATTCATACAAATTCGTTGAATCTCACTTGTAAAAGTTAGTATGATTTGTCTAAACCCCAGTGACAGATAGGTCTAGTGGTGGGGGTTAGGTGTGGGTTATTTTTACAAATTCATACGAATCAGGCAACTTGTTAAAACGCGTACAAATTCAGCAAAAAAATAAATAAAATCACATGAATTTGGACGAGTGGGGTCGTACGAATTCATACAAATTAGCCACCTCATAAACTACGTACGAGATCGGCCTGCAACAATAATGTTTTATGCACCAGTATGGGGTTGGTTTCGGTTGCTGGGCTTCCTGAAGAGCAGGTAGGATGTAGGCGTGTCGTTCTGTGTCGGTTTATTGCTTGAAGCTTTCAGCTCGGCCCGCACCTCAGCTAAAGTGTTTCATTAGCATTGATTTAACTACTGCGAGAAAGACCCCACACCTTTCTGCCAAACGCTCACACACAAAAGATGCATTAGGCACCGCGCTGTTCCTGTGCCAAGAAAAAGGAGTTTTGTGCGTGTGCATGTGACCCGTGCAGGGGAAAAGCCCCAGAAGAAGAGAAACGAGAAGAGCTGCGTATAGTCACACACACATGGATCAATCCGCGCACACACACACACACACTCCGTAAATCACACATAGAACTGCCCTGGCTCCTTAGGGCCTAAAGTCACTATAACGGGCCCCAGAGCTGCTGCCTACCAGGACCCCATTACAGGGAGAGGTGGTCCACAAGTACACAAACAGGTGGTCTACCATGGTGGTCTCTCTCTCTCGCACACAGGCACTTTATTTTAGGAAGACTTTCAGTTTGAATAGATCAAAGGAAGGGTAAACAGGTAGAGCGAGAGAATATCCTAATGATATACACATATAGGCCATTGGTTAGAACGGTTATCTGCATTGTCTTTATTTAAATTTCAAAATCAGCTGACATCTTTGTCCACATGCTTTTAATATTTTAGTGAATTAAAGAGATGGTTCACTCAAAAATAAAAGGTATGCCATCATCTAATAATCCTCATTGTTTAAAATAATAATTTTAAACGAGTATGACTTTCTTCCAAAAAGAAAAAAAAGTTGGTTTCACTGAACTAATAAAGTCAAATAAAAATATGCTATGTATCTGCATATTAATATTATATTATGGTCATTTTGGTATTGGTACTTAAAACTATTTAAACTATTAAAAAATACGGTAATACTTTATTTTACGGTTACACCTATTTGTTGCATATTACTACAATATTAGCCATTTATTAGTGCTAATTAAGCACATATTAATGTCTCATTCTACATCCATAATCCTATACAATACCTAAACTTTACTACCTTTAACAATTAATGAGCAGCAAAGGGGAAACGTTGTAGTTAATCAGTAACATATTCTAAAGTGTTACCAAAAATTCTATAGTTTATCAGCAAAATATGCATTTTGAACATGGCAAGGAGTGTGGTTTACTGATGAAGAGATATTTAAAATAAAGTGATAATCATTTGTATATGGTTGATAATTGAAATAGACTATTACAACTTTTTAAAAAATTGTTTAGTAAAATAATTACCAAAAAAAACAAACAAACAGCTAACAGTCTTATTGTGTGAATGAATGACACTAAAGGTAATCTAAAAGCAAAACTAATAAGCATGCAAAATTAAATTGCCAGTACCAGAATATATTTACATTTTTTTTACCAATATATAATGCATTCATAGTGTGATTTAATGTATCGAACTGAAAAAATATTTTAGATCCACACTCTTGCACTTGTCGTCTTGTGCTGGATGTATTTTTTGGGCCTGCTGGAGATCTAGTCTTAGTGTATTCTCCACACATGCACTGTTTTTTCCCCACCCACAAACCCCTTTTTTACTCTACCTGGAAAAAAACAACAACTCCACCCACTTTTTTTACCCTTAAAGAAACCACGTTGCCAATATTTTTATATATTTACACCATACAGAGAGCTTGCATCCTATGTGACTACGGCTGGCGATACACCGGGCACTTTTCAACTGAATAATATGAATAATTTAGATCAGTCTTGGGCCCTTTGTCTCACCTTGTTGACTGTTTACGGCTTAAAAAGTTGCCCAGTGTATCATCAGAATAAAAGAGGATAATGATTCCATTCAAAAGAACTGTTGAGAGATCGTCAGCAGATGTTGGATTACATCAACAAAAACACTTTAGCATCCAGCTGCTGCTATGAAACCCTTGTGTCATTCAGAAGATACAACATTTAGCCGCTCCTTTAAGCATGGGTGGTCTTGCGCAAGCGAACATCACAACGCAAGCGTCCGAAACACACAGACACACACGTTCTAAATCAGCGGCAGACCCCTGCCACGGTTAATCCAGGTAATATCAGCTCTTCCTGTCATTAGCTGGCCTGCGCTGGGTTTGGATGGAGGGCTGGGAAGGAACAGGGGGTGTTGGTTTGAGGTAATTAGGTCCACCAGGTGCAGCTCTAGAGGCACCAGTCACTGCTCAAATTTATTATTTCCGCTGAGGTTTTTTTTTCCAGGCCATTCCAGGAGCCCTGAGTGTGGTGAAGCTCAGAGGTTCATTGTTCACAGGCCTGCGGATCACCCCTGTAGAGCTGACATCTTGAAAGCAGAAGACCTCTGAGGGGCTATTAGAGTTACCTTTTTATTTCTTAACGGTTTTAGTTAACCGGAATAAAATTAGAATTGTATTTTCATGTTTAAAAAAGTAGCAAAAGCAAGTAGACAAAAACAAGCAGAAGTCTAAAACGAAAACTGAAGATCAGAAAATCTAAAAATAAAAAACTGGATATCTATTTAAAATGGATTTTAAAAAAAAAGTTCTTTAATAAAGAAAATAATAATAATAAATTCAGCACATGGTAAAAAAAAAAATAAATAAAATAATTTTTTTAATGATAGTCTCCGAACACCAGGAGGATTTACGCTAGCTAAACACTGTAGTCAAAACTAGAATAATTCTGTGCGCAGTAACCCATTCAGCTCCCTAAATCATCTCAGCGTCATATTAACACTTTTAATGTGAAACCCTCCGAGGCTGAGGCCTGCCAGTTTTAAATTCGCGATTTTAAGAGCTGGAAGTCGAAAAAGAATCGCATAAATTGTCACATCCAGCGAGAGTCTCGGAGGGATCTTTTTTCCGTTGCTTGCAGAACCCGCGCGCACCAAAGCGAACAGTACAAGGACCAGACACACCCTCTTTCCTCGTATTTACACTGTTGCCATCGTAATACATATAACAATCAAACCCTAGAGAGCGTTTTAACCGTAAACTCGAATTTGCTTGCATTCGAAGGTGATAAAATATTACAACCTTAAAACTTCACAAGCTCATTTGTTGTAAGCAATGAGGCCTATCGGCATCGCTTCTCCACCCGTCCTCGCGAATCTCCACACCGTTCTTCTGGTAGCATGCCATCGCCCCCTATTGGTCACAAGAGCACCTGTCGATGAACCCGCCTCACCCGTTAGAATGTGAGCTTTGTTTAGCCGGGCGTTAATTAAAGCGGAGAATGTTTTTAGCAGCAGGTCCCCAGATGAAGAGGAAGAGAGGCCAAAATCCACCATCCCACTTTGTAATTAGGCTTGCTCCAGGCCTATGTGGGGCCATGCCAGATTTCACACCTCGCCAGGAGCAGAGCTGTGGGTGAGGGAGGGGTTCCATGGGACACTAATTGCCTCATTACTGCGCAATAAGTCACTTCAGCCGTACTCTCCTTCAGCTAACACCCCGGACACATGCGAGACGTGCGATCAGAGAGCAGAAGAGGCATTAAAACAAGCTCAGCTCAGGTCAGCCGCCTGGGATTGATCAACCTCCATCTCATCCGATCAGAGGACGGGGCACCACGGCGTGTTGACACATTTAGTTTAGATGTAAACATGATGGTCCTGAGGGCAGTTTAACCTGGTGCATAAATCCTACGGTGAAAATAAGCTAAACAAAGGCAGGCAGCCTTAGGCTATCAGTTTTCAGAGTGACAGGTTTAAGAGTGCTGAGTGGAACGGCAATGTTTTTCTAGGTCATTTTATTTTGTTCCAGCGGGGCTCTTGTGTGTTACCATTGTGGCAACTAGGCTACTTTTTTTTATAGTGAAACAAGCCTGCACTCAAACATTCAGCCTCAGCATTACCACAGCAAACACACACACACACACACAAAATGCAAATCAGTGTAATTTAAAGGGCTACACAGTAATTTTTTGCTAATAAAAAAAATGTTACACATATCAGTTTTCTATAAAACCCGCCCCTCACGATAGCTGCTAAGCTGACATAAGACCAGCTGTGTTATAAATTTGAAAGTTGCTATTACTAACAATAGTACGAATTGGCAGTTAGCGGTTAATAAACAAACCACGTTCATCCAGGCCAACAGGTGTCAGTATATATTTTCCTTCTTATTCAGATGAATGTGAACGCTTATGCAGCTAACTTGTTGCCTCGCTGACTTGTCAGACAACATCTGCTTTCACACAGTAATATCAGTAAATACAAAAATACGCTGTCCACACGGACAATGATGCTGCGTCTTTTAACAGAAAAGCAGCATTATTACATCAATTTCAAAACAGCGGTAAATTATGCGACGTTATTTGTTAATATGGAGGTTTGTTGATGTTGTAATTTTTCTATGAGAACATCAATGCAGCTGCTTTTGGCCCAGGGACATCACATCAGACACCTTCCATCTGCGTCAGAATGTAATGATTTGCAGAGAGCAGACGTCTCATGTCAACACGTTCCGATCTCATAAAACGGTAATCTCGTTCTGCATTCACACAGAGCACATTACTGCCAGTTTATTGGTATATCGCAGCTTCTCACACCGGTAAAGTGCCAGAACGAATTTACAGGTATTTTCGAAAAGTTGCAATTCACAAAAGATCTCTTAACGGTAATCTACAAGTAGTTCACCAGTAAAATTACCTAATATGTTTGCGGGCAGATGGCAGAATCTACCTAAACTAAAAAAAATCTCGCCTTTCATCTACAAAGCTCTATAACCAGAGACACATTAAAATGCAAAAACTCATCAACTTTTAGTGCGAGACTTATCTCCCATGATTGTCAATTGTGCTCAGTCTGGCAACTCGTGAGAACCTCAAGTTTGAGAAGAAGGGGGCAGGAGAACCAACTCGTGTATTTCGAATGTGGACTGCAGTTCTCATCTTAACCACTAGTTGTCAATATTACACACTGCACCTTTAGTATTAACAGTATTGTTGGGGCACTTGCCAGCTGGTGGCAACTCAGGCAACCACTTAGGCTGTCTATGCTTCGAACTGGTTAAACGTCCAATCAATTTGTTTACCACAAAACTGCTGGACCTAGTGGATGCATCCAAAGTAATGCATAACAGCGTAAAGGTGAATATAATTTTTGCATCTGCTTGTTGTTTCGAGAACTAGGTCAACAGCAGATGATTTAAAAGATTATGCAAGGTTTAGTATGCAACATTTTCTCACCGTATCTTCAGTACGATCTGTATGACCTATATGTATAGGTCTAATTTGAAGCCATTAAGGCATTTCAAACTACAGAAACACGGATCAAAACTAAAATAACGCGATAAGAAACAATAAAACTTCTTAAATCTATACTGTTTTAATTCCATACCATTTTATCTAAATAAAATGGATTACTGAATGATACAGTTCATTAATAGAATATCAAATCAAATAACCGTTAATATCTATAACTGACTCTGGTGTTGATATATTATGTGCCATTAGATAGCATAATGATTCTTTACATAAATAAAAAAAAATTAAGCACACCACACTTTCAAAAAGTGATGCACAGATGGAAAATCTCGGTCTGCGGGAGAGTATCTGAGCCGCGGAGTGTGTTTGGAGTGCGCATGGAGCGCAGAAAACACCTCAGGCTGAATCGCTTGACTGGGCTGATGATTTCCACCAGCTCTCCAGACAGATCTCCCTCTCAAAGGCCAGCTGAGCTAACAGGGAACGTCAGTCAGCGGGGGAAAGAAGGGAAGGGGAGGGGGGCGCTTTGTCTGTAGAAATCAGGTTTCTTCTTACAAACTCACTCCATGCAGGCTCTTGCCAGAGTCTCTTGGACAGGTAGTCCAACGGTGTTGAATTACATCAGCAGAGTCCAGATCCCAACCCCCATTGACCGAGATATCCATCAGCACTGGAGACTGAATAAGCGACCGTAATGAAAAACCGTTTCGATTATGACAGATAGGTATGTAATATCCTCTTTTAGCTGCGCTCGAAGTAAACCTGCATTCCATCTCATGCCATGCTTACATTTTTGGACTTCTCAGTCATCTCGTGTTTACTTGGGACTCGCTCTATTTCTGTTTCCAACAGCCAGAAAAACCAGAAAGCTCTGTTTGTGAGAGACTGTAACAACAGATTTAAGTTATAACACATTCACAAGCACACGTCCATACAGTTATTTTTGCATTGATATAGCTAATAGCGATCCAGTAAGACAATCCAGGCTACGAAAGGCCTTGACCCCAAGCATCTGTTTTACTGGATACAAGTTCTGCAGGCTGGGACTTAAAGGGATTTCTGACCCCACTGCGACCCCTGCTCCAGAATGACAACAAATCAGACCCCGGTAGGCATCAGTGCAACCTTGTGACCTACATATGCACTTGTAAATAATACAAAATGTGCAGCAGTTTAACCACCTGAGCTTCGGGTAAATCAAAAATACCCAGTGCACGAGAACTTAACAGTAATGCAGTTGCTGTTTTTATTCGGATATGGATGTGTGATGTAACACAGGACATTATAAAAGCCAATTTCTGATTCAAGAGTAAAAAAAATATTCTAAAAGAATCCTGCAACTTTATTTCTCACAGTTACGACTTTATATCTCACCTTACTGCAATTTTATTTCTTAGAAATTTGACTGTTTCTTATACTGTGGCCATTATATAATCATACACTTTTGTCTCACAATGTGATTATTTCATGTTTTTCTCATTTCAACTGTTTATTTTACAGTGGTGATGTTACATAAATCTCTATTTCTAATCATGCAAGCAGTAGCAGTATTGTATCTCACACCGCGACCTTTGAAACATTCTATTTTTATGTTTCATTCTAAGAATACTTTGATATCTTTGTGACAAGTAATGTAAGATCCGACTGCTTCGAAATTCAAACCACCATAGTGTCGTATTTCACACAGTACACTGTAATAGTGGATTAATAACAAACCACGCTCTTGATTCAATAAATGAACGTCTATTTGCATAGTCATCTGATCCCAGTGCTTTAGTGCATGTGAACGTTTAGCCCATTAATGCATTTTTGACATAACCACTGCACATCATTATGACGCATAACGATCATGTTTATACACGTACCCGTTACTTTTAACCGTATTAAGCAAGCTCTTAGGCTGCATCAGCTAATAAGCATTTAATCACTTCTGTGTGGAATTTCATCACATTTCTATATGCATTCCGCGTTTACGAGCTGCTCTGAGCTGCTGAGCTGGACACATCTCCACGAAGCTGCGCTTCTGCGGGCCTTGCGCGGAGAATAACATTCCCACCGCAGCGCCACCGCTCGTGTTTACGCGTTCAGACCTTATACCGTTTTGAAGCGGCTTAACGACGCCGAAAGCGTTCGCGCGTTACGCTTACCGACGCCTAAACGCGTCCCGAATTCGACCAAAACGCACCGGAGTCCCTCCGCTTCACCACACCTAGCAACAGCGCCGCTGCGACGCAGGAAGTGAGCGCCGTGGAGCGCGCGAGCCGGCCATTGCTGCGCGCGCTGCCGCTGCAGCGGCGGCGGCGGCACAGATTGTGCTTCCGCGAGCGCACTTACCGATGTGATTATCCTCGATGTGCACGATGAGCTCGGCCAGCGACTCGAAGTGCAGTCCGCAGCCCCCGAACTGGCAAATGTTGGAGAAGAAGGAGGCGGCGGCGATGCCTGTCATGGTCTTTGCTACATTGAGGAGCAGCAGCACGGCGCGAGCGGAAAGGAGATCGCGCGCACGCACGCACGCACGCGCGCACCGTCAGATAGACAGGCAGACAGCGGCGGCGGCGGCGGCAGCTGGAGCAGCGCGAGACAGAAACAGAGGAGGGCCCACAACGCGTCATACCTGTTGATGCGAAACACTGCACACCGGTCCTGCTCCATAAGCCGCTGTGCGCGTCTTCATGGGTGTTTCTTCACTTTAAATCTTTTAAAAACGAACACTTCTTCAAAATATTACGTAAAATAGTACGAAATGGATATAGGCCCGGCCATGGCTTTGATAAACATGCATAATTAAGCTTTAATTTAAAAAAGACCCTTATTACTGGTTTTGTTCTCAATTAAAGAAAAACAGTTAAAAACCGATATGACATATAATTATGCAGTTTGTCTATAATAAAAAAATATATGAATTAATAAATGTATAAATTATATAGCCTAATTTTCCTTAAAAGTACAATAATTATTATTTTTTATTATATATATATATATATATATATATATATATATATATATATATATATATATATATATATATATTTTAAATAGTTAAACTGTTTTTGGCAGCAGGCCTACGTTTAATTAGATTACTTTTCTCTCTGCGGGGGATAAAAAAAAGTCCGAAACTTTCAGAACCTCTATTATTCTTAAAGTGGCCACGTTTTTATTTTTATTTTTTACAAATTCATCTTGATATGACTTTGTTTTTACATGTGGTTTTTGGTGTGGATTTTTTGCTCGCGAAGCATGAAACCGACTTTGCTGGTGTTTAGCAAATACAGGCAAACGAACGATAAATAAATATTCTGTGGTCGGTGGAGGTATTTTAACACGGTCAGGCTTGCAAATGTCTGGCATGTGTTTTTCGTTAACGGACGTGATAAAAGAAGTTAGTGTAAAATGTTAAATAACTGCAAATCTCTTGTTCAACAGGAAGTAGATGCGGTGCAGTAGAAATCCACGTGGTGGCAGTGTGGAATTACAAACAAATACTAAAGCATAAACGACGTCCTGAAGTATAAACTCCCAATCATTAACAAAGCAAAACATTATAATACCACGGCATAGTACTTTTTGGGTTGCACTTAATACACTTTTAAGTGGGCTATTCTTTATTTAAAGGTGATGCATTTAGGTATTAAATAACCACATGCACTTATGGTTAAGATTAGGGTTTAGCTTAGGGTTGCTTGCATGTAATTATGCATAATTTATTGTTATGATAATAATAAGAAGGCTACGTGAAACACGTGTTACCCTTTTGTTAATAATAATACAAATAAAATTCAATAGTGTAAACAAAATAAAATCAAAATAGGGCAAAATAAACTTGTAAGACATGTTAAACGCCTAGCTTCTTTTTGCCGATTTATGTTTTCAGGATCGAAGGCGACCCTGCGTGTTCTGTATTCAAATCATATCATTGTATAAATCAAAACTGAAACGATCTGGAGCTTCGGTATCACCATAAAGCCCCTAAGGTCGCCCCGAAAGCTCCTAAAAATCAAGATCAGAGTTACGATCGAGCTTCTCGTTCTCCCCCACTTGGCATGTTCCTCACGGTCTGCGTACAGAAAGTTCAATATTCTGTACGTTTGGCCACAAATAAATGGACTTCGAGAGACAGAAAGGCTATAAATGGCCGTGTGGTCACACAGACGCCTTGATCGGCGCAGTGTTTCTCTGTCAGTAATAGAAAGCTCCAGCGGTGTGGACTGCATTACGGCTGTTTTCTTTCCTTTCGCTCGCGTTCGCATCCATGTGCTCCGTCCCTCTCTCCCGCTCTCTCGCCGCCTCTGTTTTTCCATGATTTCCTGTTCACGTTTGCTGGCGGAGGCCGTTGGTGCTTGGTGTTGCGCCCGGTACTGTGTAATGGGGACCTCGTTGGGTTGGGCCCCATTTACTCACCGCAGCCGAGCGCAGCACCCTGATCGGCCTGCTTTTTCCAGCAGCGCTGGAGCACACTGTGGGACATGTCTGTGAAAGCATTACATCACCGACTCGCTCTGTTTTGAGGCTCTCCAGAGCTTCAATTTTGCTTTCAATTTTGTTACCCTTCAGATTTTTTTTTTTTTTTTTACAAATAGTCAAATTTGTCGCCTCGAGACTTCGCTTTTGTTGACGAGATTCAGATCCTTTTTGCTTATAGCCACATTTTGAATTGAATTTTTAGTATCCGTGAAATCAACACTTTGTTTTTGCGCGCGTGTTGTCAACATGGCCTAAAATTGCAAATGTTATAAAGCCTACAGTGTCATATTTTATAAATATAATTTGAAGGACTCAACATGATCAAAACTTTGCCCGGCAACCTATTGTACACAATCTACTAAAAGCCCTTTATCATCTGATTGATAGTTTATGCTTTTTCAGCAAGATTGCTTAGCATAACAACATCCCACTTCAGGTCATGTCTTTTTGTTGTGAAATAAAGTAAATATGAAATAAAGTAAAGTAAATAAAATGTATCCTCTTAGTGACCTTTCATGATGAACACTTACTGGGCTGAAGGAACAAGGTTTACTTGATCATCCATACATATTTTTTATTGATTTTGACACTGTAGTGTATGAGTCATAAAAGCCTGGATGTACAAAAATCTTTGAATGTCATGAAAAACATAGTTATTTTGTAACATATTTCAAAAAGTGAAACTTTGAAAAAGTGAAACATGATGCAAAAGGAAACACTTTTTGTATGTTGTGTTTGAGATAGATAGATAGACAGACAGATAGATAGATTTATGTTGTTTACAAAACAAAAACACATTTTTTTTGTTGTGTTTTTAGTTTATTTGTTGTGTTTCATTTTGCTTTTTTTATTTGCATAGATTTCATGTGTGACATATTTACGGATACACCAAAAAGGCTGTCTTTTTCAACTAACCCTTAAGTACACAACTTTGGTTAGTTAAATATGCAACCTTCTACTTTTTTTCATAGATAGATAGACAGATAGAAAACAAGATGACTATTTGAGTATTATTTCACAGGCTTTTTCGCAGGCAAGTTAAAAGCAGCCTCATCTCTCAATAATCGCATGAGTTTCGGTCGACTTCTTAACGTTCTTTTTAGCACATTTTTGTTCAAGACCACACAAATAGCAGCTATTCTGTGACGACTGATAGGGTAAAGACACTGGCATTAAATAATTTGGTATTTCAAAGGTCCGCAAAGTGTGATTTGGGCTCCTAATGTTACCGAGCGTAAACCCCCAGACCCCATTAAGGAAGCAAATGACATAATGTTCAGACGCAGAACTATTACAAATACTGGCTTTCCCTCGTTGGCAGCGGAAAATGCAGAATTCAGACGCACATGGCATCGTGCCCTCACCGCTGCAGTCACACTGTAGAAACTACTCAGAAATGCTGTCCTTCATTATGTAATGGATGCATTGTTCACTTCAAATGGTTCCAGTGCACATTTTGCCGGTAATGGCATTATAATGTGCTGTGTGGCTTTTAAACGCTTGAGCGTGGTGCGGTCGGCAGGCCTGTGTACAGTATTTGTCAAAAGGTTGCCAGGTTTTGTCCTCAGGCTTTCAGTTTTATTTGACCTGATTGGTAAATATAATATAAATTACCATGTTCTTTTCAAACTGCTCTTAAGCCCGTCTTATCTTTTAGACCCACTCCAGTAAAGCGTTTCACACTTATAATTTTAGAGAACAGGGTTATTATAGTTTTTCTTTGTTTTATAATGTAAGGGCCACCTGTTAAACAAGAAACAAATACATCTGTGTGTATCTGAGTGAAGAAGAGACTTCAGCTTTTACAGTTATTGTCCAAAAAGTAAGTTTTGGGCAAACGGTACAGTCAGGAACAAGGCCAAAAGATTAAGACAAGAATTATTTAAAGTCACAAAGTAATGGAAGTAGTGACAGATCTTTTCTTATATTTTTTCTGTATTTTGATATACATCTGAGTTGAAATGGATTATTTGAAAAATGTCTGTCCATCTGTCTGTCTGTCTCTCTGTCTGTCTCTGTCCATCTGTCTGTCTCTGTCTGTTTGTCTGTCTGTCTGTCTCTCTGTCTGTCTCTGTCCATCTGTCTGTCTGTCTCTGTCTCTCTGTCTGTCTCTGTCCGTCTGTCTGTCTCTGTCTGTTTGTCTGTCTCTGTCCATCTGTCTGTCTGTCTCTGTCTGTCTGTCTGTTTGTCTCTATCTGTCTGTCTGTTTGTTTGTCTGTCTGTCTCTCTGTCTGTCTCTGTCTGTTTGTCTGTCTGTCTGTCTCTGTCTGTCTCTCTGTCTGTCTCTCTGTCTGTCTCTCTGTCTATCTATCTGATGTGACAAGATCTGGCTCCAAAATCCAGATGGCACTGGACGATATGGACATGTTTCCATATCAAATAATATTTTGTTTCTTTCTAAAAGTGTTCTTCTGTGGTGGACCACCACTTTCTGCAAAACAATGAGCATTGTTGGGGGAGTAGGCATGTGTTATTACACAAAGCTGTGTACTTCAACATTTCCATCCCTGCAGGCACTTCAAGACATGAAGATGACTCAACTGAGAGAGGATGGAACATTCTGTTAAGATCAAAGAGCCAATCTGCTTCCTTGCTCTGTCTAGATATCATCCTCGGAATCATTCAAACCTAAAGCTAAACACTAAACAAAATGGAATTACGAATTCAAGCACACATGTACCGCTTTTCTTTGAGTTGTGCACCTTTTTTGCATTCAAGTGAATGTCAATTACGAATGCTGTATTTAATAACCGCCAAAATGAGTTGCACTTCTGGCTCTTATGATACAGCACGTGGTTACATGACATGGTCATCCACAAAAACAAACACAAACACGCTGCTTATGCCTCTGAATGGGTTTGTTTGGACTAACTAAATCCTGAACAAACTCCTAGTATTCTGTAACTATAAACAATAATTATTTGTTCTTACCCAGCAAGGCCTTCATTATATCACTGACGTTTGATACATTCCTTTTCTGCTTTTGAGCCGAGGGGATATTTTGTTCATTTTTTAATTGTTTGTTTTGCATATACAGCTGCTTACCAAGTAAATGCATCTTAATTTTGATATTTTGACTAGAAACAAAACTAATACTAAGCAAGATAAGCCTTTTCTGCAGTGTAAAAGTGCTGTTAATAATAATAATAATAATAATAATAATAATAATAATAATTAAACAAAAGCATTTAAAGTATGTAGAACTATGAGTGTGGGTGTCTCCTCAACTCATTGTAATTATTCCAATCTTCTGAATGTAATCAAACAGTTCTGCCTTGAATCTACTTCAGTGCAATTTGATTAAACCCACGATCTCTCGCTTGTGTTTGTTGACCACGAACCTCATTTTAGATGAGGTTTTCTGAAATCTTCTGTCTCATGTGAATCAACACTCTGATGTCAAATCGCAATCAGGTTTCAGCTGCGGTGTTCTCAAATAGCAGTTCCTGGGATGAGCCATCTTAAGTACAAATTTCTTATCATTCAGATAAATTGAGTGTAATCCGCCATAATGACTGATTACATGACTTGGCTATAATTTTGGAGTATTAGTAATATTGTTATTTAGAATGATCAAATAATGAAATTAGTATTTTATATAAAAATATAAAAAAATACTAAAATAATGAAAAGAGAAAAATATATTCAGAAAAAAAAATTAAACCCACTTAGACTTGACATAAAAATAATGACTTATTATATGACTTTGCTATATTTTTTGTGTATTATTATTATTATGTTAATATTATTATTTATTATCAAAAATTACATTTGTAATTTATATTAAAAATATATATATATAGCTTTCAATCAAATGTTTAATTTCAAAAGAACAAAAAATTAAACCCAATTAGACCTGACTATAGACCTGAATAATGATTATATGACTTGGCTATATTTGGTTGGCTGTTTATTATGTTAGTATTTATGATCAAATAATGAAATTAGTAATTTATATAAAAAATAATAATAATGAAAAGAGAAAAATATCTTTAGAATTTTAAATCAAATGTTCAATTTCAGAAAAAAAAACAAAAAAAACTAAACCCCATTAGACCTGACGTAAAAAATAAGCCTTTTTCACCTTTTCCTGGCAATCTGAATTCAGCCCTGCTAGACGTTTGGGGACAGACTAACCTGCCATGCATTAGAGATAAAATCCTTTAAAGTGTGGGGTCAGTGACCCATCACTGACTGTGCACTTATGCCACTTACTGCACAGCTCTCCCGCGGGATGATGTCTGGATGGCTGGGAGAAATATATAGACCATAAAGGAACAAAAACTGTCATAAAGCTTTGATTAAGGCCCAGGTTAAAAGACACAGGCAAGCGAAGTGGCTGAGTTACGACGGCAGTTGAGGCTAGCATTATTGTTCCCGTGACAGGGCTCTTAGCACGGGTGGCTCATTGTAAACAGCTCTTTTCCCGAAGAGCAGACAGTCATTAATCGCCCGAGCAATCCCAGACTCCTCCAGTGTACCCTCGACATCAGAAATCACACTGCCGCCACCAGCGTATTCGCTAAAGCTTGAAAGGTTGTGACTCCGTCTACTCTCAGCAGCTTCTGACTCTTTTTATTTTTACCCTATAATGGCTGACGTGTCAGTTTAACAGCTACGATCAACCTCATGACCGTTTTCTTTGCTACTGTCTCCTGCAGGTAAAAAATATACTCATAAAATGACGGTATATTAAATTAATAGTTCTAAAGCACTTTTAATAGCTTCATTATTGTTTTTTGAGGATGTTGTATACAGAGGTTTGGGGCTCATTAATCAGTAACATTGTTTCTGATAATGTCCAGGCATTGGATCGTCTAATTTTAAAAGTCAAAAATCATATTACTGATGAATACAACCTAAATATATTCATTTTAATGTGATTTAAGATATAAAATGCAGTTAACAAACCTACATTTCATGTCTTATCTTCGGCATATATTCATCTCTGTTAATGATTAATTTAAAAAATTTAAATAATAATGAATCTATTAATTATAATAATAATTAGAACGTTCATATTTGGGTGAATTATTCAAGTTAAGTAATGTTAACAAATGTAGCGTTTTTTAAAAAAGCGTTACCAATTATTTTTTTGAGTGTCATATTTTATTTTATTTGCCAACACTTGACTGTACACACTGTGAATTTTTTTATGCTATATATTTTGTATTACAAGCACCTGTTTACAGTTGGAATTAATAAAAAGTACTGAATGTCACAAGAAATAAACAAAGGTATTGTTTTGTTTGTCCTTCTATGCCACCTGCATCGCATTACGTCTGCCTGGCAATTATGTGCAGACAAAGAAGTCAGAGCTTTGATTCTGTAACACCATCTTCTAAATTCAACACTTGCAGGCAGACATAATCCAACCAATAATTTATTTACCCCTGACACTTTCATTATTTAGTAAGCACAGAGGCACTGGCGAGATGTGTACAATTAACAGACCTGGATAACTGAGCTGGGATGTTTGGTGTCTTTAGTCCGTGAGCCTAACCTATCCTGTCAGGAAAAAAACAAAAATGTCAATCAAAATTATTTCGCCGTAATATACAGCATAACACTTTAATTGGAATTGAAACATTTTCTAAATAATTAGGTTTAGCTATACATAATTTATTAATATTAATCATTCAAGTGTTCACTTCACAATAATTTTATAATAATTTACCTGAACTGTTTATTTATTTTCTCAATTCTCGCTGTAATAATAAAATCAGATGAGAATTTATGTCTTATTATAATATATATATATATATATATATATATATATATATATATATATATATATATATATATATATATATATATATATATATATGTTTTTTATTAACAGCAGTTGTATGACTAACTCGCTGCTGCGAACAACAATGACAGTTTGAAGTCAGACAGATGTTGGTTGGTGTTTCTGTCCGGACGCCACACCCACTGGACCTGACCCCGCCCCGCCCGGCGGCGCGCCCCGCCCCTCCGAGGGACCGCAATGATTTAGAAGTTCAGGAATCCCACGTGACGTCACCAAAGGGTGATGTAATGCTTCTCTAAATAGATCGTATTGTAATCTTTCCTCAGTCCAACGTGGTTCCTTCAGAAAGTGTGGTGCATCTTCTCCAGACTTCTGCGGTGAGTTGTTTGAGTTGTTTTTCACAACGATACATGCATGACTGCGCATTCGCATGCACTTGCCCGAGCGGGTGCCGCTGAAATAATCATTCTCTCGAGCCCGAAGAAGTGACAAGTTGTTAGGAATTCACGTGAACGGATTTCAAGTACTTTTACAGAGTCCGTCCGAACGCGTCTTTTTAAGTCGCGCAGAAAACGCGCCGATCACGGCTCGCTCTTTTCGGACCTCCGGTGATTGTTCGCGTGTAACAGCTTTGCGCTTTGAATAGGAAATTGAACGCGCGTTAAGGGACCGCGTCGCGTCAAACAGACAGCTCCTTCTCGGTTCCGATCTCAAACTTACGCTGCCGTGTTTTGCAAAAGTTTACGCGGAGTTATTAGTTCGCGCGCGGGAAGCTGTCAAACGCGATCGCTGTGTTACTACAGTTTTTCGCTTCTCTTGTGCGTGCATGTGTTTGTATGTGCATGTTTGCGGCAAGCCGATCTGACACATACTCCTTCAACTGACTAGTTTTTCCTACTAGCATTTATTTCTAAATGCTAATAAATAATGCAGTCGAGACAAATAGCCTGTATTTCTTAACTTTATTGGTAACTGCTACATGATTTGTAGCTATCGGTAACTATTCAAACGGTATCTGTTCTAGCTTCTCCAGCACCAAAAATTGCATAGATGCATTCATTGTAGACCGGTGTTATCTTATAAGCAAGTAGCTATTAAGGTCAAAGCATCAGCGAAAATGAGCAGAAATGAAATTTTAACCACTAAGAAATGTTACTTATGCCAGCGTAGGTGCTGAGAATTAATAAATAATTACTGTATTAGTCGATATGATATAGATAGCAGGAGTAGCTGTTGTTAAATACGTATTAACATGAACAATAAATAGTAAGTGAAAACAGTAACAGTTGGAACGGGTTTCATCAACATAATACGGAATGCATAACAATGGGAAATGGATGCTTGATATCTAACAGATCCAAATTGAACCTCGTAACAAAAATGCTATTTTATAAATAAATACATAGAACTTAAAACTTTGACTTATCAATAATAAACGTTCACCATTTGTTTAAAGGTCTAGATGTTACATTGGCTTGCCACAGTGTGTGTGTCCTGTTCGCGCTGTGACACAAGTGTTCTGCATTGTTTCTCTGAAGCGGTCAGGGAGAATCGGGTTGTAATGTCGAACCTGTTTTGTTTCATTCATCGACATGCAGAAACCGAGAAAGACAGGCCGCGTCTGAATACCACCGCACCACCGCGCACGGTATCGTCCCGTCTCGAGACCGTCAGAGGGGTCCCAGTCCGGTCCGCTCTTGCGCGATAAAAGAACGGCGGTCTACACGCAGCTCTCCGCACGCGCGCTTGAACCGTCGCACCGTTTCGTTTCTTAAGATCGTAACGAGAGAGCGGCGTATCGACGCATGACGTCATAATGCAGGCCGGTCGGACCGTTTGATTAACCGTCGAGATGTTGAGGGTTTTAGTGGTTTGTGCTGACGAGGCAAACTCTTTTCTGAAAGCCCAAAGGCTTACAGCGTTTTAATCCGCTGCCGCGAAGTTTGCCTGGGTTCAACGGGAACGCGCGTCCGAATGCAGGGGAGCGCGGAAAACACACGCACGGTGAACCAGCTTCATACAGGGAGGGAAATCAGAGTCGATTCTGTCTCATTGCTTCTAGATTAAACGAGTAGTAGTTCACCCAAACGCCTGCGTGTTGATGCAAACCTGTATTTATTTCTGTGGGATGTTGCACAGAATGACAGCTCCAGTCACTTTCATTACAGTGGGGGGGGAAAATCAATGAAGGCAAATGGTAACTGAATCTGTCCATCCCTAGAATTGTGGTCCTTTTGTGGTCCATGTAAGAAAGTAAGCTGTGTGAGTTTATATCTTGATTTATTTGAACCATTTATTATAATTATTTGTGAAATACCACATATATGTTATACGTGAAACAACATGCCTCTGATAAAATTGAGTGACTGGTTATAAGTTAGTTATAAACATTCCTTTGCTCTCTGGTTTAATAAATCCAGCTGACCAAGTGAATTACCCCGTATGGAAATTTTTATAAATATATATATATATATATATATATATATATATATATATATATATATATATATATATATATATATATATATATATATATATATATTTTTTTTTTTTTTTTTTATATTAACTGCACACAATGTGCTTTATAATATGTAGCGCATGCACAGTGCGTTTGCTGTATGCTAACATCTTTTTAAGTTGGATCGCAAACGGCATTAAGGCGTTTCGTTTTTTGTCACTTCCGTTCACTGAACATCTGATGTTTCAGATGTTTGTGCCTCCGATATTAAAGCAAGCCCGAAGTTCTCCAGGTCTCTGTGAGTTTATGTTTGTGAAGATGTGATGACTGACAGTGATTGAAGGTTACTTTTGTGGGGCCCCTTCGTCTGTTCATTATGAGAGGTTTATTATGGCATCCTTTGCATTGTCTGTGTGTTTCTTATTCCTTGCCCCGGGCCCTGTGCTGATCCTACCTTGAACCTTTGCTGCCGAAGGCCTGGAGAGGACGGGAGGGGGTGGGATTGGTTGGATTTGAATTGCAGCGCAAGTTTGTGCTTGCTGTAACCTTCACCACCCTCCTCCTCCCCTCGGCCTGCGCACCATACTGTTTGAATTCAAACACGTACCAGAGGAGAGAGTTCCTCACCGGTTCCTTGTGAAACTGTACTCCGGTCCCCTAATCCTCCTCGGCTGCCACACCGGGCCATTCTAAATTCGAAGTGTAACGAAATTTCCTGTGTTAAATGAAAACACCGGTGAAATAAAAGCCAAGCAGTGTATGACCACCGGTGAGCAAACATCTCGCACCTGGCCTCGTGTCACATGGGGATATCGAGCAGTTTAGGTGGCTGAAAGACTCGCTCGAGGGCGGAAATGATACGGTAATATTTTTCATGAAAATGAATGAAGTGCATAATCGTATGTTTAAATGAACAGATTTGATGACAGACTTTGTAGTACGGATCTTACGCAGTGTGAATGTGAAATATTGCTGGAGGGGCCCGATTGTGTAGCGCTGTTGGTTTTGCTTTTGGTCAGAGGCGATATCGAAAGACGGCATGTCTTAGGTCTGTTTGACAACGCAGGGACACAAAAATCACAATACGTTTTCAAAGCTGGACTGATATGAGGAGAGGTTTGTAAAGTTTAAGGCTAGATATGCTGTGTTTCTCTCTAGGGTGACGTGTTAAAGTCAAAACTGACTATTTACTTTTTTTAAAACACGTTTTGCTTATCGTTTTGAAAGAAAAAAGAGTTGGTTTTGGTAATCATAAACCCCCCCCCCAAAAAACCCAATGATATTTGCTCAGATGTATATCTCACACACATACGAATGCATACAAATTAAACGTTTTTATTTCCATAATATACGTGTGCGTATACACATACTGTATATATTTAAAAATGTTTACACATATTCACGTCTGTATATTCATAGAATTTTTATTATAAATAAATATAGTCAATATACAAGCATAAAATATTTTTCTGAAATATATACATGCATGTGTGTTTTTATATATGCATAATAAATATAAGCAGCACTAATCACATCTGATCAGTGTGAAGTCCTGTCCTACATTTCCATATTGCTGAATATTCTATTTCAGTAAGAAATATGTCAAGTTACAGTAAAATGTTCACTTTTATATGCTTAAAGGAATAGTTCACCTAAAAATAAAATTTCTGTCTTCATCATTAACATTGTATTCTACACCTTTATGGAACATAAAAATATTTGGGGAAAATCTTGGTTACCGAGATCTTTTGTGTTGTATAATATTATGTAGCAATACAGGTGGGATGAATAGATGATAACAGCGTTTTCATTGTAGGTGAACTCTTTAATTTACCAGAAACGAGTGGTGGAAAATGTCACCCAGTGGCAGAGGACTTAAATACTGAACAGAAAAAGTTTAATAAAAGTATCCAGGACATGCAAAGAAGTGAGCACAATAATGCAGGTACGGTAAAAACTTGTAGATCGAGATGCAACTTTCTGAGAGCTGATAAGCGAGTAACGGAGAGAGAGAGAGAGACAGAAAACAGAAAAAAAGCGAGTGTTAGCGACTTGTCATTTAGCAGACGTGTTTTTGATGTCAGTTCGCTTACAGAAACACCCTATCCAGACCGCGTGTCCCCAAGGGCCGCGTGTCAGGAGCCGCCTGCAGGGGCTCCGTCCCAAGGCCGGACTGTAAAGGAAAAAGATGTCTGGTTAATATAACGGCAAATTTGCATGTTTTGACTGCATAGGAGGAAACAGTTGGCTAGACCAATCGGACAGGGAAAAAAAAATGCACATGCAAATCGCGTATGAAAGCGTTTACACAGCGGCGCTCATGCATATCCAGACCTGAAGCGTTTGAATTCATACTCTTCGTGTTTTCATCTTTCAAAGTTCCAAGCGTGTTTATTTTCCACGCAGTTGGAAAGTGTTTGTTAGCTGTCTAAGCAGTGTGTCAATACACAGCCACAGTCATTAGTCTGTGTTTTGCTGCTGTATACGAAGGGGACTCGAATCTGGCTGTCATGGACTATTACAGCTGTGTCTCGTTAGGCTCTTGCAGCCCATAATATGGTTACTCTTTTGCACAAAACTTACATAAGGGTGCTGTAAAATTCCCAAAGCAGGTGTTAGAAACATTGGTAGAGTTTATGATCACCTGTGATGCACGGCTTGCAGCTAAATTCTACAACAGTGTTTTTCATTGATGCGATAAAATAATCATCAAGCATTTTGCTGGCATCTTACAATCAGGCCCACACAGATTCTACATCCACAGAGCGCTGAAAAAAGTTTTAATTAAATATTTTGGTAAGTTTGACGACGTTTTAGCTACCAGAAATGCTTCAGTGTTGGGGAAAGTTATTTTTAAAAGTAATATTGCGTAAAAATTTAGTGTTACTTTTTCTCATCTGAGCTAGGCTTGCTTGTTTTTAATATTAAAGTTACATTTTTTGATGAAAGCAAGTGAATGCTTTTAAATGATTTTTTTTTTAATGAGTAAGCTTCATGCTAAAGGAAATGTAAATTTACGTCTGTAAATGGCTTGGCGTGAAGAAAATGGCATATGAGAAGAAACCTCCACACTCCTCGGCACGCAAAAAAATGAAAACACAAATATAATGTTTGTCTAAATTATTACAGTTAACTTATTACTATGGTTAAATTAGATTAAATTACATTCAATTTAAATCAGCAACAAAGACATTAGTTAAAGACAGAGTAAGCCAGGGCGTCTATTTAATAATTTGAATTAAAATGAAGATGTACTCTCGATAAGCATTCTGTTTTGTAATGTACTTCACGTAGCATGGATAGCAGAAAATGCTATTTGCACTTCAATTTGCACTTCAATTAGTGTAAATAGCATGTATGCTAAAAAAATATTCTATTTGCACAAAGTGTAAATAGCATATCACAGAAAAATGCTGCTATTTTCACCTGGTGTAAATAGAATTCACTGCTAATTTCACTTGGTGTAAATAGCCTCTATTGCTATTTACACTCAGTGCAAGTAGCCGCGGCTTTAATAAAATATGATTAAATTCATAAAAGATATTTGCGGTAATCATTGCAGATTTGTGTTGTATTCTGAGTTTGCATTTTATTGTTTTGATTCATTTTGAATAATACTGAATATATATATATATATATATATATATATATATATATATATATATATATATATATATATATAATTTTTTTGCTAGCTGATTATGTTACTTGTAATGTGTTGCCCCCAACACTTTCACATTTTACTCTATTCAGATCGAACGCAGAATTCCAGTGACCAAGAAGAAAATGCCATTGAGTCAACCCTGCTCTGCTTTTTACATGCTCACAGATTTATTTAAAGAATGCAGGGGTGGGAAGAGGGACGTACAGTCAGAATCACACACCCGGGCACTCTATAGATCATCACTAGTTGAATAGAAAGAGCCGCCCTTGAGACTGAAGCACAAATGGTGCCTGATATATTCCAGCATCGCTCTCTGATCCCCATGGCGACAGTAGTAGAGGGCTCAGCGTGGGCCCACATAAGAAAACCGATGGTGAACTACGTCCCATCAGCATCAGAGGAGTGGCCCGATTACACTCCATGTGCGTGAAACTGAATGGCTGGCATACCGTTCCATTGTCAGTCTGTCATCCATGGCATTTAGCAGCATCATGGCACTAAGGAAGGGATTCCAGGGCTCATAGTGAGCTGTAATGGAGAGAGAGATTTGTCATTGAAATGTAATCACCTCTTGTAAAATGGACAATAGAAATAGTTTTGTCATTGTATTGAAACATTTTTACACTTTATTCCCCTCTATGCATATTTTGTCACATTGCCAGTGTTGCCAGCTTATTGCATAGAGGCCACTATGGTGTATTTTTATAGTAAAATAACAGTTAATATAGTATAGAGCAATTAAAAAAAAAAAGGATAAGTACTTGAATGAGTGATAAGTGTTGAATACAATAATTTTTTTATATAATATATTTTTAAATATAAAATGAAATAATATATGAATATATATATATATATATATATATATATATATATATATATATATATATATATATATATATATATATATATATATATATATATATATATATATATATATATATATATATAATAATAACGCACACTAAAGCTGTTGTACTTGGTGCTTACACTGCATAAAATGATTAAAGTTATTATATTTTTTTACTTGTGTTAGATTGTATAATAGAACACAAAGAATGCATTTCTAAAACAAGGTTCTTATTTGTCACTGACCCTCCTAATACGAGCCGCTAAAGTCATGGCTGGCGAGGTATTAAAAGGACAGTTTAGGTGTCAAAAGAGTTGCTAATGACCAGCAGTTCATTGATACGCTGACCTCAGTGCCGTGCGTCTGGGTTAGCCACAGACTTGCGTGCACAACACAGAGAGGATAGTTTACATCTTACCCTGTGGTCAGCGACGGCTCCATGGCGACGAAGGAGCAGGGTGACACTTTAGGGGTCAGTTTTAGCCTCTTAAGCCTCCCTCCTAGAGTTTAGACTAAAGCTTTACATCTCCTAATGCCCTCTCCCAGGGCATAAGACACTGAATCCTCCCTGAGATTCCGTCAAAGCCTCTCCGGGAACCACGGAGTTGGTTATCACTGGCACACGATACATTAGTGACATAATGTGAGCGGGTCTTTATGCTTCTGAGTCCTGGAGGCGCCCCTGATTTGAATTTCTTTCCTTTGCTTTGTGTTCAGGTATATGAGGAGCCAGTGACAGTGATGAACTCCGAGCAGGAAAGGCCGTTCGTGTGCAGCGCCCCGGGCTGCTCTCAGGTGAGTCTGATAAGACAATAGAGAAGACGAACGGTCCTGTAACTCGAGAAAGCTCTTTCTCAATGTGAAACTGCGCCACAGACAACAACAGTGAAATGCTATCTTGTTGAGGCAAATGTCATACACCGGGTCTTGATATAAGATTCTTGGCTTGGTATTTCTCTGGATGAGGTGGAATCCTCATAGATATGGAAAATAATCTCAGTCTTAATGCATATTCTCTTTTAGCACTCGACAGAGTTATTATATTTTACTAAAACAAAAACTAAAACCATAAAAAAGCTTTTGTCACTTGGAATAAAAAAAAAATCTATCAACAGTCCTGTCAAACGATTAATCGCATCCAAAATAAATATTTATGTTTATAGAATTTATGTGTGGTGTACTGTGTATATTTATTATGCATATGTAAATACACACACATATATATGTATTTAAAAAAATGTATTTAAATATACATAATGAGTATACAAAGAAACAAGAAATAAGTAAACACACATATATATTATGCAAAAAAACATTTATTTTGGATGCAATTAATCGTCATTAATTCTTTGACAGCACACTTATTTTATTCTAGCTAGAGGCCAAGGCAACGTTTCTCAATTTCATCTAGTTTGACTTGATGTATTAAGATAACTACAAGTAAAACCATAAAAACTTCATCACTTGAAATAAAATAAACTTTTTTAAAACTAACAATAAATAACAAAAAATTAAAAGTCAAATAAAAATTAACAGAAGCTATCCAGACATTAAAAAAGAAAAAAAAAAGCTAAAATTAATGAAAATGAATTATAAAAATAAAACAGATTCAAAATATTAATAAAACTTATAATGATATGACAATGATACGAAACTGCCACTACTTTTCAACTGGTTTTGCTTCAGGATCCATGATGGATGGTGAACCAATACAATAACAACATTGCTCATGATACAAAGATTTGAAGCTTACATTATAATGCATTAATATTACCAAAGACCGCAAGGGTCCAACAATATGTACAAATATAGATATGACTAATGCGCAAAAAAAAACATATACCAAAAATAATCGAACAAGGATAAAGTATGTTCTTTCCTGGCTTTTTAAAAGTATATTTCTTTGTATCTATAAATATATATAAATATAAATATAAATTTGCATATTTTTAAATTTATTTATTTAATCTTTTCCCCCTTCTTTCCGCAACCAGAACACACCTGTGGCCCATTTTCGGCTCACAATCCACCTGTTTTGAACCGCCGCACAATTAGACTAGGCCTGTCACAATCTGTTTGAGCAGGCTGATTCATGCGAACCATTTACACATACAATATTCCTCTCAGGTGCTCTTAAACATCAATTAAGATAATGTAATTACGGTGATGAGAAGGTATTTTCAATCAGAAAGGTATTACTGTAATCTGTTCAGACAGACGGTTCATGCCTAAGGCTCGGTCCTATTGTATACGGTGGTAAGTGTAACATTGCTTGATAAAGTCCCTAATTGTAAGATTCTGTTTTTCAAGAAAACAAAATGGAAAGAAAACAAGCCTCTGCTCTTTAATGTGTTTAGTGTGATTAAATCGCAAACCGGTCGTTTCCATGTTCTCCAGAGATTCCCTACAGAAGATCATCTAATGATTCATCGGCACAAGCACGAGATGACCCTCAAATTCCCCTCCATCAAAAATGACAACATGCTGTCAGGTGAGACAGACCTCACACACACACACACACGCAGCTCATGTGTGGGTGTCCGTTTAGCGTCTGTCTTTGATTAGGTGTATTAGGCAGAACGCATGACTTGGCAAACGCGTAGGTGTAGTTTTAAATGCAGAGCCATGTGGCTAAAATAATATTTGTGCTGTGCTCTGCCTCACTCCCCTAATCCCAGTCATCAACCCGTACCATGAGTTCCATATCAATTAGACCGCCGGCCCTCTCAGGGGACGAGGGGAAGGGGGAACAGTGCAGGGAAGAAAAGAAAATAAGCCTCAACGACTATGATGAAAAAGTGGAGGGATAGTACATTAACCAACCAAAGCTATGTACTTAAGGCTTGGTTGAAAAAGGCAGTCATTTTGTGTCTAATTTTTATGAATGTATATAAATAAACTGTATACACTCACATACATACATAGACTTTTTTTGGCCACTTTTTCCGTTAGGACTCGGTCCACTCTCGGATGTGGTTTGAAATCCAGTTAAAATCTGATTTTTGTCAGTGTCTTGCAGCCTGCACGGTCGGATCAGATCAGATTTCATGTAATTTTTTTTTTTGTCATTTGAGATGCCCGCTCTTGCCCCAAATATTGAACTGTGTCGTTCACCTTGCATTGTATTACAAATAAGGAAACGATAATGAGTTTCAGCCGCAAATGAGCTTATTTATGAAAATATAAAACACTGTAATCACTAATCTTTAAAATCCTGTTCTCTTTTTCAGCTATGAATGTAGACGAAAGCAGAAATTGCAAAATTATGATTAATAATAATAATAATAAAAATGATAAAAATAAATAAATAAAAATAAATAATGATAATTAAAAAAATTATAATTTAAAAAAATATTTTAACTTGCTGACCATTATAAACCTATGAATCCATGAATAGAAATAACTTGGCACTTGCATTTTTAAACTGGACACTCTCATATTTCTCTTGTTTGTTATCAATAATATACAAGAGTATTTGCATCTGAATATCGATATAATTGTATCTATATAATTCATCCTCTGACAGTGTAAACATTATCACGGATCAGGGATACTGAAATCAAACTCTCCTAGATGTGCGGTTCGGTCTAGACTGTAATATTCATCGTGGGGTTGATAAAGTACAAGATAGCGAGTTACTATGTGGTTCCAGTAGCGGCTAGAAATTATCATGCCACCACAAACTCAATAAGAGGCGCGCGCGATTTTTCAGTGGAGTGTGTTTGAGGGAAAGAGTCTGAGCAAACGAGAGGTACTGAGTGAAGAAAGGCATGTGCACCTTCGTTAGCAAGCGAGTAACTGAAAGAAGGGCCTGCATGTAAAAGAATGCGGAGCGAGTGAGAAACCCAAAGCTGATCCCAGAAATCTGATCTGCCACTCTGACAAGGGTAAATAATGAAAAGGACAGAATCACAGCCTGAGTGGAGAGAGACACGGCATGAAGCTAGAAATGCATCCTAGTGCCACGGACCACATGGTCCCGCCAGAAGCTTTTATTTAGCCGCTTGGGTTGGGTTCAATTTGCATAGGGAATTTACTGCAAACTTGTTTTGAACAAACTATAAGCAGAGATAAAGTGCATTTGTGTCACTGAATGTATGTGTACATTCCACTGTCGACGTATGTATGGATCAATTAATAAATATGTACCAGAAATAGGACATTTTGCTTCATAATCAAACCTGTTAGGCCTTCACTGCCACTGTAAAAACTAACATGCCGTGCTAAATTTTGACAGATGTTTTTCTCGAACGTTTCTAGACCAGACACCAACCCCAACGCGCTTCTTGAAGAACTGTGAGGAAGTGGGTCTCTTCAGCGAGCTGGATTGCTCCATCGAACAGGAGTTTTGCAAAGCTCAGGAGGAGGAGGACAGCAAACAGGTGGAGCTTATAGTGTGTGACTCTTTTGAAAACGTCTCAAATTGGTTACTTTCAGTCAATTAAAAAGTGAGGTTGCTCTTTACTAGGCAGTAGGCATAAGTACAGAACTTGTGACTTTTTCCGCTTTTCTTGTTCCATTTTAAAGGCAAGTCATTTCCGCACTGCTAGCAACGCCAAAGAGAATTTCAAAAATCACACTCCTCTCATCTTCCTTTATTTGGACAAATAGGCAGTTCTGCTTCGAATTCACTGACCTGGTTGACCAATTTCGAAATGTTGAACAACTTATACAGGTGCACACATAGGACCAAACCATTTACTGGACCGCAGGAGGAAATGTGGTGTTGTGTGTACAGCAAGCCAATCATAGCAAGTGATAAATATGATAAAAAAAATTGTAAAGCCATGGTGATAACCAAACTCTTGCGGGTGTTTTTATCTTGTGCTGTGCATTGTTAAGGTCTGGCAATGACTCATTCAGACACCTTCGGCTCTAATGACTGTTTAAACACTTGCACCACAACTGTGTGACAAGATGGCTGGATTCAGTGACCACCACCCTACTGTCTGCCTGACAGCTACGCCGTAGATAAACTGATGCTGTATTTTAATCCAGGGAGTTTACACCTGAGGTTTAGGGTTAGTACTCCGTGCCAAGTCAGCAAATGGCAGCAGGTTGTAGCAGGACTTTGCTGAGCTCAGGCACAGACAGGTGATAGGAAGATATCGCCCAGAGCCTTTTTAGAGAACTCATTTGTGTCTAGTATACTAAAAAAGTTTTAAGGATGTGTTTTTTTGGCAGTTAGATGCTGTATGTCTTAAAAAAAAAAACGACTTCAGTTTTACCATGGAGCTAAATGTGTTAAGCTAAGTCAAGTCATTAACATTACAGATAGTGTCAAAGCATCTTTATAGTATTCCTGTAAATAGGAAAAATAGCGTGTCAGTAATACAAAAGGACAATTGTTAACACCTGATTTTCGTTGATAGGCATTTCATCAAATTCATCCAGCTCGGTTCAGTTCAGTATCTGTGTAATCAAGTCGACAATATCACTGGAAATGAGATGTTTCCAGCTAAGCAAGCCAGAGGCGACAGCGGCTAAACTAGTGCTAAACTCTGAGTCATTGTCTTACTTTGTAGTGCAGACACTCCCCTTTTTTTGTAAATGTAGCCCTTTATAGATTGCGTTGCATCTAACCGATTATCCGTGCAAACCAAAACCCCTATAGACACTGTAAATAAATAAAATAAATAAATAATACTGTCAGAATCGCAGTTTATTTTTTGCAAATCTCTCCTCTTTATCAAAGTACATGGTTAGCTGATGCAAATGAAGAAAACTACTAAAAAGAAACCAGTAAACTTCTGTGCACTTCTTTATCTCCTAATCAAAACCATAACTGGTGCAACTTTAAATTGTGCCTTCAATATGTGGTGCTTTATCATAGTTTTGCCAGTAAAAGAGCTCATTAAGAGCCTTCATTTGAGAGATTAGCTTTCTTAAGGTGTGATCGCATTTACTGCTGTTTAATGTATTTCCACACGCTAAATCCAGTCAATGGTTCAATCATTTCAATAGGACTCCAGGTATAAAAAGCTTTTGCCTGCACAAATATTACAGAACCTAGTATCCTAGTTTAGGGTAGAGCATGTTTTTTTCTAGTGTAGCTATGTTCCCGTATATATAGTTTATGTTTTACCACTGTGTTCTTGTCTGTTTCTGAACAGAATATCACTCTCCATGGGCAGGGAGGTCCTAACCAACACCAGCAGACCCACTCAAGAATGGCCAACCATGACAGCAGCATAGTGATCCAGCAGGCACTACCCTCACCCCAGTCCAGTTCTGTCATCACTCAAGCCCCTTCCACCAACAGACAGATTGGGTAAGTCACCCCTGTCATTATCACATGAACGCTGTCACTCGTACAATGTTCAACAGATGAAGGCTAGTGTTTAATATTAGTTCAAGATCCATGCCCCTATTTGCATTTCTCCTCTCAGAATGCAGCAGTTGACTTGGAGAAGGTGGAGAAGTAATGATTATGTTTTTCAAACGTTAGAGTTTGTTTGTCTGTCATATATACAGCGGTGAACAACAGCTAGATTCATGGATTTGTAGTGTCCTTAAAGGAACAGTTCGCTCAAAGATGCAAGTGCAGTATGCTAACCAGAACAGATTTAGTGAAATTAAGCAATGCAGGACATTGCACTTGCTCACCATTGGATCCTCTGCAGTGAATGGGTGCCATCAGAATAAGAGTTCAAACTGCTGATAAAAACATTGCAATAATCCACAAGTAATCCACACAGCTAATGAAAATCGATAATTAAACCTTCATGTAATTTCTAGTTAAAGTCTATTGTCCATCGTCTTCTCACATCAAAATCCACATTTGTTTAGAACTTGTTCTGTGCATATTTCTCTCCTGATTACTGATTACAAAACTTTTTCACTGGAGAAATGGACAGTTGAAGTTAAGAAAGGCTTAATGGTTGATATTTATATTATAAACATGCTTGTCTATTTGATAGCTCTTGCTATCGTTAAAAGATTTGATGCGTTATCAAAGTTAAGAATACAAAGGGGTATGAAATAGCAATTGTTCCCACATTCATCCAAAAATAAAACACATGTCATCATTTACTCACCCTAATATTAAACCTGTATGGTTTTCAAAACAAAATTAAACCCAGAATCTAGATGGGTGTCAGAGTGAAGATACGCCTTTGATGAGGTTTTGCATTTCACACATTGAGAGTTTCAAATAGACACGCCAACACTCTCACGCAACTTTACCCAATTAGAAAAAGCACATTACTGACTACAAAATAGAAATGCTTCTTAAAGACTTTCATTGAAACAAAATATTCATCATGTGCTAAATATTCATCGAATGCTTCTTAAAGACGTTCATCGATGCTAAATATTCATCATGTGATCAGCGCATAATTATTTAATGCTAAAACAGTTACAGTAATCAGCTGAATGTCCTTGAAGGAGCACATTCTCACAATCTTGGGAAGACTTGTAACGCTCTGTGGCTGTTCCGTGCTTTTCTCGTGCGTGTGTGTGTGTGTGTTTGTGAATCTTTCCAGTTGTCCCTGCAGTGACTCTTGAAGTTCTCTGTGTCATGTAGCCAGCTTGGGTGTGTCCCACAGTGATGACATCAGTGGTGCAGCTCTGGTGGGGATATCAGCTTTTTGGGATGACGCCCCTCTTGCGCAAACGCATCCCACTGCTGACCCGTCTTTCTTTTTTCTCCGACGGTCTTATTCCCTCTTTCCTGATGTCTTTCTCCCCTTGACTCTTCGTTGCGTCAGAAAGCGCCCTGTCTGCGGTATAATCACCACCTGAAACACATGATGGGCCGCAGGGAGAGGACGGTATCATTTTCAGCCGCGGTGGAGGTTTAGGATGAAGATTAGAGGGTCAGGTCTGCAGCTGTCTCCAAAATCACAGATTTGTTGTGTATAACAACACATTTTCGCAAACACGTTTCATAATGATGCTGTCACGTAGCAGGTTGATATACGGCTATCAGTGTCTGGAGAAGGTTATATTTGAAAGCAGTCGACAATTGACAACAAGCTCTTTATTCCATGTTTGTGTGAGCGTTTCATGAGTTTTGTGAAGACATACTGCATGTCTCTATGCCACTGGTAAGACAGGATAGGGCGTAGATGCCCAGATTGGACAACTTGTGAATATTGGATGGAAGGCCTGTCAGTCAAGTTGATTGACGGTCTGACAGTGCATTTGTTCTGGGAAAGGGATGGAATTACAGTCGAAGAAAGAGAGAGAGGATAAGAGACAGAGAGAGAGAGACTGGTTAGTTCTTTTGGCTTTGCTGCATTAATTCTGCATTAACGGCTTAGTAGACAAAGTTATGAAAAATGCACCAATTTTTATGACCAAACTTAAGTTTTTTGGGGTTTGCATACCATCTGTACAATACTCATGAGAGCTTTGTTAGAAGGGTTCCTGAAGGGTCAGTGGCAGCAATGCTGAACGCTGCTATGAATGCTCTGCTGTGTTTTGGATTGGAGCAGTAGAAATGGGAGGTGAATATAAATTCATGCAGAACATATGCAATGCCCATGCTGTTTTCGTGTTGGAACGTGGGTGTGCATGTGCTAAAGCTGTAAAGAAACAGTTTATGGCACTCATTATGGATGTACACTTGTGCAGCTCAGATGTCATAAAGTCCTCAGTCTTTTATGGAAATTGTATATTTTATTGAGAGAAGCTGTGTTAGTCTTACAGTAATTGGTCAATATCATGAAATCTCTGAAGAACGCGCATGGGTCACATTTCAGACCAAAAAATTTTATTTATGACAATTTTATGTTGTTTCATGGCATTATTCTAATGCAAAGGTAAACGTTTACTTAAATTAGTTCATATTTATTAGTGGTATTTTAGTGGCCTTGATATTTATTATATTTTTTGTTAATATATTTCGAATTAGATTTGATCTTTTCATGGATTTTCTAAATATATATTTAAATATTAATGTTTTTATATTAATTTTTGAATAATTTCATTTAATAATTTAATTTTTAAATAAAGTTTTAGTTTATTTATTTTACTTTAATACTTAAAGTTACATTAACCCACGGGTAGTGGTTGTGTTGAACCCCCTCTGGTTGTATTGTATGACCTGGATATGGAGACTTATTTAAGTTTAATTGTAGTCTTTTTGCAACCTAAATCTTCATTGATGTCCATTGAAAACTGCAACTCTCTATGACTCCACAAGTGTGAGAGTGTTGTTTTGTTATGGGGACTGTGGGGGTCAGGGGTCAGCCTATGGAAGCGTGTATCAGTGTGTTTGGAAATGTCCACCTCAGCGGGAAAAAGGCTTTCAATCCCCTTAACACAGAAACTCCACTTCCTGCAGGAAGCCATCGAGGCCAGTTAGTGCCTCTGTCCACAAACTGTTTAATCTTCTCTTCCTGCTGCTCTGAACTGAAGAATCATGCCACGATTGAACTAAAAATCCTGAATGATGCAGTATTGATGTGCGTGATTTAGAAATACTTTGCTGTTGTGAAATGTGTCTTATTAGACTATTCCTAGAAAAGAGGGGTGAATCATAAATTTGGCATATAAACGTGGTCTATCAGATGGCAGGCTTACAACAGAATAACTGGACTCATACTATTTTCAATGGCTAACATCAGCTATACATATATAATATTCTATATAGCACACGTGTGTATATGTGTGTGTGTAAATGACACTGTTCTGAAAAGGCTCACTATTCAGGGGCTATTTAACCTTGTACAAAGTTCATTTAGCTATAACACACTCCGCACTCTTTCTATAGCCTATGTGTTTCATTGTTGGCAGATTTGTCAGTGGCGAGAACTAAGCTTGTCTGCTTTCTAAGAATATATTTCCTGTTTTTGAGAGATATCTGGTTAAATTATCAGAAACAGAATGAGCAATATCGACGCAGACCCTTCTGCAACAGACTACTCACAATAGGCTGCCACATGAAATAATATAAAATTATATAGAATAGATAAATAAATAGAGTAATTTATACAATTTATAACTAAAATAAGATTTTTTCCTGCGCTCCTCTCTCTGCAATTACAATCAATTATAATTAACTGTACACTGATTGTGAGTGGCTGCTGTAAGCTTAATCCTGGGTCCATCTGCTTTCTGAGGTTTTTTTTTTTTGAACGTGAAGAGTTATACAGCGTCCATTGAATTAGGATAACAAGTCATTTTCATTGCTCCGCCATGTTTACTGAAGAGATTTGGAGGCTTGGAATCAATTAAGATTGGCTTTCCTCAAGTCTGCCTGCTTAACTGGGCTCAGGCGGGGGGCCCACAGCTGTGAAACACAAGGACCCTCAACCCCCAACTTTTCCTGTGATTCTCCAAACGTTCCTCTGGGTTTTTCCCCTTTATTCACACCAGCCCTGCTAAAAAAGGCCGGCACATGTTATATTTTGCATGCTAGTCTCAAGCACGGGATGCAAACATATTGTAGATATAGTTAAAAATGTAAATTTCTCTCATAACCACCCTCACATTTACTTTCTTCATTGAACACAACAGATATTTTGAAGAACGTCCCAGTTATAGTTTTGTACCCCATTTACTTTCGTTGTATTTTGTATGGCTGCAGTATAATGTTCACAATGTAGGCAAGCATCAAAAACTAGCACTAACCACCACAAACCTGGTCTTTTCAGATGGGAATATAGTCCCGATACAGAGAGAGGCAGTTTGACAAAAAACAGTTTAAAGACCCTTCTGGACTAACAGAAAAAAAGGAAAAGGAAAAGACAGAGCACAGGGAATCTGAATGTCATGGCTATTCAAAGGGTCCAAATGATTTGAATGCCTGCTGCATGTGAATTACTAACATCTGTTCCTGAGTCATGTCACTGTTAAATATGTTAGACATAGTCAGTCGGCTTGAGATAAAACATTGTGAGGGAGCTCAACCTCTTTGACTGAGTGATAAGAAAGTCCAGGGGTTGGACTACAATACTGGTAACAACAAAGACTAAATGTAACTAGTGTCTGAATGGTGGCCGTGCTATCCAAGGTAGAGACGGATGTGGGAGGACAAGCTCAGCAGCAATGTTTTTTTATTCTGGAGCTGTGGTGATTGACGCAGACAGTTTTAGTTGAAACGCTCTTGTGACAGACGGTAAAATAGATACAAAATGGATGGCAAAGCAAACTGTCGTTGGTGCCACATAAACCGATCATTAGGAACAACGTAAGTTCCTGTAAAACATTTCCTGTGTAACATCCAGTGAAACCAGAGCAGTCATATTGAAATAAATTCTCAACGCTCAGTATTGACCACTGTAAAACAAGCATACTAACAGTTAGCATGCTAATTAAGATATGTACATTTGCAAATCAAAATAACTATTTCTTATAACATTTGCGTTGCGTATAAAAATAGCACTCAGCAAAACTACAAGCATGCTAACAGATAGCATTCTAATTCTAATAAGAAACTTTCCATACTCCATTATGTTCTTCCCTCAACTTAGACGAGTTGATAGCGCGTGGCACCACTGTGTTAGCATTTAGCTTAGCTCCATTCATTCGAGTCCAAACTGGGATAAATTTAGAAACCACCAAACACATTCACGTTTTCCCTATTTAAAGACAGTTACATGACTAGTTACATGAGTAAGTATAAGTGACATAAAATAAAACATGGCGAAGTGGACAAAAAAAGATAACTATATTGTATGGTGGAAGAGCACTTCAACCTCAGCGCAGTAATATCATCACTTTTAACAAAAATAGCTCCTTTTTATAGAATGCTTCCTTTTCTGTTACTAAAGAATCAGACAATAATTCCCCATGCTGACATAAGGAAGAGCCTATGAATTAAATTTTCCTCCATCAAAGTTCCCTCACTTCAGCATGCTCTCACGCATCAACATAAAGAAATGTATTTTCTGTGTACAAACTGAATTCCGGAAATGCTGTGAATTTTTAAAAAATTGTAATAAAATAAAAACTTTTAATATCACATTAGCCAATATTTTATTTGCAATAGAACGTAGAGAGCATAAATGTTTACTGGTGCACAAAATGAGCTTGTTTCAAATTTGAGGCCTGCTACGGGTCTTAAAATAATTGGTACAGCGGCATGTTTACCGTGATGTAGCATCTCCCTTTTTTGTTTCAAATACCATTTAGCATTCACTGTACCTTCCAAAACATGCAAGTTGCCCATACCTTATCCACTTATGCACCCCCATACCATCAAAGAAGAGGTTCTTTGAACTGAACGCTGATAAGACGCTGGAAGGTCTTTAGCCCAGAGATGTACTAAAGCTAACATCTGACTTTTAATAATATTAACAAATATTAACGGTGAGTGCTAACAGCAAACTATTTTTTGGCATTAAAATAGTACTGCCAGGATTTACTAAAGACGCACTGTAAAGTATTAGCTATGAAAAGTGCGTAACTGTTTTTTTGTGCATAACTTTGTAAAAGTTTTCCTTTCAAAAACAAAATTTATAAGAGGAGAGCATTAAAACAACTCGCGTAATGCAATATGCTATTGTTTGCGCCCGTCAGATTACTGGCATTTGCACCCATTTTTAAAGCTTAAAAAAGCGGGTGCTAATTTGCGCTGCTCTTGGTAGATTGCGCTGGTCACTTATGCTTGGGAAATTATCTGATTGCATCTGTGCACAAAGTTTGCATGCCTGTGTTTTCACACCTCTAAACATAAGAGGAGCTGGTTTTCACACCCATAAATAACAGGAAGATTGTGAGGTATTTTGGTGGTTGAAAAGGAAGCTGCGCGCTGCAGCACCGCAGCATGAGATGCAGTGACTCAGTGATGTTAACCTGTTCTAACCGTTAGAAAGGGCTGTGTCTGAATTCCATTTTGGGCACTGAATTTTAAGGGGATCTTACTTCTCGACCGTTGATAAAGTACATTCATCAACGATATACAGGCGTGTAGTACAAATACAGCCGCTTCACCTGCCGTGCCATGCCCCTTGACCGACATGTTCTTCTACCTGTGAATTACTAATAGCAACTGAAAATAATTCCTCGGAGTAACACAAATGCTGTTTAAACCACACAGAAAGATAGGACTAACATAGCTCTTGTCATAGCACTTAACCACATGTCACAATCACTTCACACTTATCATATCAAGTTTGTCATTTGATCTATACTTATTTGATATGCTAATTTCAATTTTTTTTTAAATTCTACATTTATTTCTTGTATTTAGATTTTTTAACCAACAATTTTTTTCCTATAATTGTGAGTATACCTCACAACTGAATATTAATCATAACTAATCATATAATTAATCATAACCCTTGAGACTTTAAAGGTGCCATAGAATGCATTGTAGTATTTTAAATTTGTCTATGGTATCTACAGAAATATCTCCAGAAATGGTTTTACACGTCCATTTAAAACTCTTTTGTTTTAAATTTAGGATTTGTCTTTAGAATAAAAACCTGCTTTCACCTTATTTGGAAGGATCGTGGATAATAATGTTGAGCTCTGCTCTGATTGGCTGTTTCACTGTGCAGCTCAATGTTGAGCTCTGCTCTGATTGGCTGTTTCGCAGTGCAGCTAATTTCAATAGCTCACATAGAGAAAAGAAACACAGGGAGGCAAATAAATATATATTTCAATACTTTCTCACGCAGTTACATCCTTGGGTAATTATAAATGCGGGCATCAGGAAGACGATATTAACATGCACGATTACGTTTCCGTTTCAGTTTTGTGACCGCAAACGCTCTGTTTATACAAATGAGCATCAATACCACACATTTTACAAGACTAGATGCTTTTCAGTGGTGCTTGGGATCTGTAAATCAATGGCCATCATCCTCGGTGATCTCTCCTTACTCTGTTTATGTGGCAAGTGAAATCTTATGCATTGTAATGTAACAGGCTACTGCTAGAAAGCTAACCAATTCCCTGTAGCGGCTCGCGGACTTTTCTTTCCGTATCTTTCCGAATACAGACACCAACCCGTTCCTGCACTTCACATTCCCTGCACAGCCTGGAACATAATGTTTCTTTCCACAATCTATCTGCGGTTTTCGCTACTGTCCTCGCTCGTTTCTTCACAATACCTGTAAAACGTCTGATGGATTCGGCAGCTAGTCAAATGTTACGCGGATGTTGGGGGCGTAGTGATCTTGACTAGGTCAGGTCACAGTCGGTTTAATGTTCAGATTCGACTGTTTTTCAGTGGTAAGATTTAGAAGGGGAAAACATCACGGTCATGTCATTTCCATGTACAGAACTGTTAATATTGAACTAAACCGAGGTAAATGCAGTTTTACATTCCATGCACTTTGAAGTTTTGCTGTTGTGAAGTATACTTTGCAACTGTGGATTTATTTTTTGTAATTGTAATTTTTAATTCCATGGCGTAATTTCCTGTAATTTAGAAATTTAAATTAAGTTTTTAAATAATATCTTTGCGTATAAGACTTTGCATATGCATGTGACTCTGAAATTGTGAATTTTATTTATTTTATTTCTTGTCATTTTTACTTTTTTTCTCACGTTATCTTGTAACCGGGACTTTATTTCCTGTAATTTGAACATTCATTTCTCATAATTGCATCTTTATATATTATAGTGAGACTTTATATCTTTATCTCACAGTTACCTTATAATTGTGTAATACAAAAAAAATGGGACTTTGTAGTCAATTTATTTCTTGAGAGTAAATTGGGACATCAATTTATGTTATTTGTCATTGCAATCTTATCTCACAGTTGAAATTTTATATCGGACAAAATGTTTTTTTATATCACAGTATGACTGCGCATCTGATTTTTAAACCTCATGTCATGATAACCTTTGTTTTTCTCTTGTAAAAGGCAAGAAACCTTTTTTTCTTGCTGTCTTAGGACACTGTAGAAATGCTCACGTACTGCACAGTTTTATGACTCCAACCTGTCAAAACTTGATACTTGCTCTTTGGGACTCTGATTCACCCTCGCCGAGGCAGCGTGCAGTGTTGTTTTTGTGTGAGGCTGCATAGGAGAGCCCTCCCCGCCCCCCTCTGGTTCCTCTCGTGGGCCAAAACACAGACGTCATCGATTTCTTCACAGACTGCTTTCAATCACTTTGATCAGAAACGCAGAGCCTCGTTGTTAGCATTTCAACTTGGTGACCCCTCTGACGGAAAAAACAAACCGTGGTTGATGTTTTAGCTAATTACACCATGCAGGGAAAGCCAAAACTTGCGGTCACCCACCCTGAGAAGATCTTTCCGTTTAGGGTGGCATCTTCTGAATACGTAGCGAGTGTGTATGTGTTGTGCATGTCTGAAAGAGAAAGAATTTCGGAGGACAGAGGGAAACAGAAAGAGAGAGAAGACAGGCGGGCAGGATGTACATCTGAGCTGAATTAGAGTGAGCTCATTGTGTACGGCGTAGGGTTTAATAGTGCGTTTGGAGAGGAACGCCCAGGCCCTGCTCCTCTCATTCCAGCACCACTGTGTCATCCCCGTCCACCACACAGACACATGCAGAAACGCACACACTCCTGCAAAGACAGAGAGAAAGAGAGAGACCCCCGGAGCAAACATCAGGAAGACAGAGGAAGAGAGGGATCAGGGGTAGATTGAAGACAGGGCTCCTAGACCCAGAATATGAAAGGATGGAAAAGGGAAAGAGGAAGAGATCTGCTGGATAGACAAGATGAACAATATGATAAAGTGAAGTCTTTTATATGGATATAAATAAGAGAGACAGGTGTACTGTGGGGTCCGTGAGTCTGAGCTCGCATAGAAAATTTGCGATAAAATCTCATTTAAATTATCAAAGTTTTAGGACTTTGTTTGTTTTAAATGTTATTAATAAAGTTAAATAATTTAGTATTTAAATGGATAGTTCACCCAATGGAAATTTTGTCATCATCTGCTTACTTTCATGTCCTTCCAAACCTGTATGAGTTTCTTACATATGTTGAACATAAAAGAAGTCAAACAGTTCTTGGTCCCCATTTACTTCCGTAGTATGTAGTTTGCTTACAGAAGTCAGTGAGAACCAACCGTTGCTTGGTTCAGGTCTGGAAACACATGCGGGTAAGTAAATGATGACAACATTTTCATTCTTGGGTGAAATATTTATTTAAGATCCTACACTAAAAGGTACATTTGTGACAGTGACGATGATCGGTGACTTTGGTCAGGCTCAGCTGTGTAGAGAAAGTGTGATAGACTGTTTCATAATGATTTTATCCACTGGGAACTGATAGGATTTTGTGAAGTTGTCTTCAAATGACAGGTATCATTATTTGGATTTATAAGTGTGATTCATATTATTCAAAGACTACCAATAGTGCCTATTTTAATTTTATGTTCACTTTGTGCTTATGAAAGCCTGTTTACACCAAAAATTATAAAGACAACTATATTAGCATCCACCCCAATGCACAGTAATGTTCTGTTCATTATAAACACGTGCTGCATTTATATCATCTGCCGTTTTCAATGCTTGAGCTCTTTAAGGGCGGATAGATTTACTGGCTGTGTTTTTATGTTTTTATTGTTCATCGGTTGTAAAAAATCCTTCTGAATGTGATTCCAAAGACATCGTTCTTCTGTGCTGTTTAGTTGTGGAGAGTGCGCGCCTGCCTATTCTCACAGAGTAGGAATGATTATTAAAATGTTATGGCTATTATAGTTATCATCCTTGGTGTAAAAGGACCTCTATTACAAAAAAAGCTGGTGTGGGTTTAAACACTTTAACACACTCATTTTCTAACTTGAATGTTGGAGTTTCGTCCACACGAGACAGGCTGTCTTGTCACAATGAATGGTTTAAAAGGCTATTACATGTCTTTTGCGTTTTCCATGGCTAAAAGCATTATCGATTAGCCACGGGAAGGATTCGAATCAGTGTGATGAATTGACAGACAGGTGGGGGCGGAGCCTGAAACCTCCCCGGGTCAGTCATGCCGGAGAGCTTCTCAGCATAGTTTCAGTCAAGGGAAGAAACAACTGGCTGGCCGTGAGCCAAACCACTCATTCTGTTTGTCTGTCTCTCTCTCTCTCTTTCTTTCCCTCTCACACACTCTTTCTCTCTCAGCCGGCAGCGATGAGAGATGTATCCGCGCATAATTGGGACTTTGTGGTGAGCTGTGCCATGCTTGCTCGCCCCGAGGTATTCCAGGATGAGTCTCTTGCCGTAGTTCTCATTGATAGGCCTCGACTTTACATGGACCTTAAGTCTATGTCACCGCCGCCTGTCAACGAAGTCCCTCCTTTTTCATCGCCCCATCCCCAACGGTCTTTAATGAGACGCAGGCTCCCTCACGGCCCTTCTCAGCTTGATTTATTTGATCAGATTCATATGATTCTACCCACTCTGCAGTCCTTGGGCCGTGGCAAGCCCGCTCTCTCTCTCTCTCTCTCTCTCTGAGTGTGATTAAAGTGGTAAATCAGGGACAGGTCCTGTACTGTGTTTACTCGGAGCGCCAGGCAGCTGCAAGCTGTTTGGCCTCTCTCTGTTTCTCCCGCTGTTTAGGCCCATTGCCATGGAGACCGCACCACCGTCTCCCAGCGGCTGGAACCATGCCCCGGGCTGTTTTGGTTACATTCACACAGCGAATAAAAAAAAAAAAAAAAAAAAAAAAAAAGAGAAACGTTTTTGCACCATTGCTGCTGCAGTGTCTGCTCAAGTTAGTGTGGTGCAATGAGTAAGAGCGAAAGAGAGAGAGAAAGAGAGAACATGGTATTCCGAGAGAGCAAGAGAGATGGTGAGACTTAAAAAGAGAGATAGATTGGGGGTGCAAGAAGCCAAGAGCATTACATCATTGCTGGAGTGGAGTCAGAAGGGAAGGATATGAGTCAGTGGGCTGACTGTGCCTGGCTCTCTCTCTCGCTCTCTTTCTGGCTCTCGTCTCTCTCTCTCTCTCTCTCACTGAGGAGGTAGTCAAGTCTCTTACGCTGAACTCACTTTAGTTGGGCATGTAGAGATTAATGTATGTGCTTATAGCATCATTTAAACTTTATGATGTCTCCAACTTTCTATGATTATGAAATATGATGTTTATACTGTTTAGGACAGCCGCAAAGGCTTACGAAAAGGTTGAATTATGTGTAGAATCTGAAACTTGTCTAAAATTCTTGAAATTCCCTTTTAAATTGTTAAAAAATGCATTATATATCACAATCCAGAATCGAATTTGCTACAAAACATCAATAATTTTGTATAGAATAGCACTGAATATACAATATATATATATATATATATATATATATATATATATATATATATATATATGTCTATAAACTTTCCATATTTCATGTGTTTTTCTTGTAATTGCATATCGACTATCACTGTCCAGAATTTTATTTACATTTTTTTGTTAAGGGTTGTATTTTTATATTATATTCTAGAACTTAATATGAGTATGCCTATACTCATGATGAAATATTATATTTAGGACATCCATATGAAAGCTGTATGCAGCATGCATTGATTATGCAAGGGCTTGATTATGTGTAGAATCTTAGATTATGTGTAGAATTTAATTTTTTTTTAATTCCTCATAGGTTATATTCAAGACTTCATTGTATATAACTGTCCAGAATCATGAATCATCTAGAAACATTCAGTATTTTGGCTTGAATATGAGTAGCATTGAATAATTACCATTGAGAATTTTTTAGAATTCATTGTTTCAGAATGCTTTAAATGTCATTTTCTAAAAGCCACAAACTTCAAGGGTCATAAAAATCAATCTAAAGAGTCTTTTTTTTGGAAAATCTTAAAGATTGAAAGAATTCTAAAATGTAAAACATTTTAAAATTTTATGAATTTACTCTTCTAGAATGCACTAAATAAATATTTCTAAAGTGCTTTAAAAGTGAGATTTACTTAAAGTCTTATTGGTATTTACACCATTATTTAATTTCCAAAAAACTAATCCGTGTCTGTGATTTTAAATTTGCACGCATCTGTCAGTAGATCACCAACAGAAGTTTACCCTCACATCAGTGCTTTTATGGGATTGTTTAGTAAATCTTCTCTTAAACCTTCTAAAATTCTTCAATACTTTCTTTTAGATTCTGATTTAAAATGTGTCTGGTAAAACTTACTAGAATTATTCCCTGCAAGATTAAACTCTATAATGCATTAAAAATGTCACTAAAACTTTTTACATTTATAGAATGCTTGTAAATATTATAAAATTCATTAGTAGTTTACCCTTAGATTCTGTTATAGAATCTAATGAATATAGCAATAGCCAAACAATGCATATTGTGGGTCAGAATGATTGATTTTAAAGAGATTCCTTTAACTCAGATTCCAGATTTTCAAATAGTTGTATCTGTATCAAATATTGCCCCATACGTCAACAGAAATCTTATTTATTTATCCTCCAGGTGATGTATAAATCTCAATTTTGAGAGATTTTTGTGGTCCAAGGTCACATTACTAGAACTAATCTTTTTCAGTTACTCAAGAATTTTTCCTTTTAGATTTTATCGGTTCACAATCTCATCAAATTCTCTTTAAGGGCCATAAGCACAAACTGCATGAATTTCCGAGGAAAACATTCTCAAAACGGTTCTTTTACTTTATTGCATTAAACTGTGTGACAAGTTACATTACAGTAACAGTCATTTCGCACTGATTTAAACAGAATTCTGCTTGTGTTTCCTTGGAAAAAGTCCCCGTGAGATTGCCCTGTGATGTTATAACCCTATAAGCAAGGAGGGTATAGGGTAACGTCTTAAACTCTCCAAGTCTTGAGGCTCTCTAGGAAGGTCAGTGATGTTGGGTTTGGTGTCTTTTAGCTGAGAGTGAGAATGATAGTGGAGGATCCTGCTGAAATCGAGAGAGAGAGAGAGAGAGAGAAAAAAAGAAAAGACAGCAAGGAATAGAAAGGGTGGAGTGATGTCATGTTGGAACAGGGAGAGAGTGTGTGTAATGTGAGAGGAGAGGGTCAGGATTGCGCTGTGTGTGTGTGTATGTGTGTTTTTGAGTGTGTACATATGCCCACCCCTCACCCTCCGGGGGTCTTATTATCCCCTCTGAAATGACAGCCTGTCATTAATACAAAATATACACTAGACCATACAAACACACACAGACTTGATGTACACCCACTCAATTCTGGGAGCGTGGAAAGTTTTTGTCTTATGATATTTTGCCCTTTTCTAACAGGTTTATTCTTTATTCCCTGTTGACACACACTTTTTTATTTCTCTCTCGCTGAGGAGCAGGTGAGCGAGTTTGACAGGGAACCTGTACAGCGTCTAAAGCGTCTTTCTTCCCTTTGGCCAGATTGAGCTCTTAATTGGGACCGTTTCCTGTTCGCTGAGTTTTAATGTGCAGCAGGACTGGCCCATAGAGAGTTGCCCCTCTCTTTCTCTGTTTCCCACTCTCTTTTCCTTCACCTCATTGGTAACAGGCAATTTTTTTTCTTCAGCATGTGTAGGCTGAATGGTGGTTCAGAACTGAGCTGTGGCTGTTCTCCACCACAATAGTGTAAATCCTTTTTTTATCACTTACGAATTCCCTTATATTTATTTTACACCAGAATACTAAAGGAGACAAGCTCAGGCTGCCTCTAAATATGCATACAGAACTTCCCTTTTTGTTCAGTGGACCCAAAATACCATGTGAGTTGGGATACAACATAAAAAATGACGAATGATGAATATAGTAGGTGTTTATTACATTCATACTACACAGATGTATACTTATTAGAAAGTAAAATCTAGTCAAGTACTATTTAAAAGTTTTTTAATGCAGTTTCTGTATTTACTGGCAGTTAATGAGTGCAGGTTTTGTTATTAGCGGAATGCTAATGTTGTTAGCTTTTTACATTTTTTTTTGCTAAATGTGTTAGATGAAAGCAATAGTTCACTGCAAAAGTTTGTACGCACTCTTTCTTTTATTAAGAAGCCACACATATGTAAAACGCAAATGAGATTTGACAACTGAGAGGAATGTTTATATAAAATTATATCGGTTTAGATCAGTTCCTCACACAAAGCTATCAGCTTTTGATACAAACATGAGGAAATAGATATTATAATAGCTTCCTGTTGGTTTCTGTCAATTTTGGTGCTTGACTGCCTAACTTACATTTATAGAAACAAATAGTTTGCACATTAAGGTGAGATTTATTTAGGGGCAAAATGTTCCTTTACAAATATGAGCCAAATCTCAACTGTGTGTGTATACGTGTGTGTGTTTCAGAGATGTGAGGTTGTTAAGCATGTGATGGATTGGAGTGTTAGACACAAATGACAATATGTCAGAATGTTAATGACCGTATTTGCTTGCGCGTGTGTGTGTGTGTGTATGCGTACACAGTAATCATGCAGTGTAAATGCTGCTATTTAGGCCGGATAAATACAGGTATTTGTTCAGGTGGAGACCCCCTCCTTTCCCTTTCAGCTGTCCGTCAGCTCTCCAATCAGACAGAAATAATGCTTGTCATCTGAGGCTAAAGGTTATTCAGACAAGCTGTGTTTCTCCACACTGTGTGGTAGTCCAAGTCTATAGGTGGTATAATAGTGAAGTTAGTGAGTGCTATATTTGACACATTCTGCCTAAATATCAGTGCGGTCAGGGGAAGTGGAGTCCTGGCAGCTTCTTTGCAACCCAGAGAGGACGTTGTGTGTAGAAACTACATACCGTGCGCCACACCTGAGGTTCTGTTTAGTGCATTACCTGAATGACAGAACGTTTTATGGATGTTGATTGTATTATGCCGTTAAACTCTCTCGTATGTTTGCAGACTTTGCTAACTACGAGAGAGAGTTGTGACAAACTGATATGTCAAACTCATCTTGGCATCCTTTTCGTATTTATCCACACCCACGCTTTTATTGAGGAATGCAGGGTTTGATCAGCCTTAAGACTAGAGCCAGTAAACCTCCATTGAGAGCTTCCAGCAGAATGTCTCTTGCTGGGAAAGCCATTCTGTCTCTCTCCCTGTGAATTCCTGAATACTTCTTAAAGGGATAGCTCACTCAAAGATTTAAAATCTGTTATAAGGATGAATGGCATGACGCTATTGTTTAAAAAAAAGACAGGCATTTCTAACTATATTTCAAGGTGAAGGGGAAGATGGTGTTTGTGAAAAATAAATACATTTAAATGTGCATACATGTATTTAAGGTGTAAGGAATTTTTTTGTTTTTACGTAAAGATTGCGCTAAAATACATGGTTTTTAGGATTTCTTGAAAATATGAAAACATTTCTCAGAACTTGGCATATGTTATCTTTTTTTAATTTTGGCTCAATAAATGCTTGTTAATAGTTAATAAGGTAGTTGTTATTGGGTAGGTTTAGGGATGTAGAATGTGGTCAACAGTGAGACAGGAAGAATTGGTCCCTATACTAAAGTGTTACCGTTATTTTGAACAAATGTTTCAAAATATTTGATCATAGACACTTTTAAATGAACTCGCCATTCTTATGTATTACAATCTATTTACATTCTGCTTAAATAGCTATTAAACTGAAAACACGAGGGTGACTAAATTCTAAAAGATGTCATCTTTCTATGTACCATACCTTAAAGTAAGACCGAATGAGGCACTGAAAATTCTTAGGAACTATGACAAATTAAAAGGAGAACTAAATTTACCGCATGTATGTTGCAGTTTCCTTATAACAGCAGCAACAGTTTTTCTGACGTCATTTTTCTTCTGAACTTAATCTTACTTTTCCTCCATTTTTCTTTTTCTTTTGTTAGGCCAGTGCCTGGTTCCCTTTCCTCGTTGTTGCACCTGAGGAACAGACAGCGACAGCCACTGCCGGCCTCCATGCCTGGCACTTTGCCCGACCCGACTATGCAAGGATCGTCTGCTGTTCTGATGCCTGTGAGATCATAAATAAACCCACAAACACACAATGCATTTACACTTCCCAGTCATGGTTTCCTGATGCCTCTGACAACCGAAACGCATTAATACGCACACGAACTCATCTTTCATAGACCATTCTCGTGCTTTTCTCAGCGGTCTGCTTTAAATTAATGCCTTTTCCAGTGCTGTGACCCATATCAGTGGCAGCTTTATCAGGAAGCCCATCAGCAGAGGTGTAATTTTCTACCAATGCTCAATCTGGTTTAATTCTATTTCAGATATGTCAATAGGAACCTGAATGCAGGATTGTGTGTGTGTGTGTGTGTGTGTGTGTGTGTGTGTGTGTGTGTGTGTTCGCCCGTATCAGGGTTCTAATGACACGACACATGTTCTCATTGTAACATAAGCCAGTCCATGTTGGCTATGGAGGTAAAAGCACAGAGTTGATTAAATTAAACTATGAGTTTTTTTTCTCTATTTCGATTGACATCCCAGGAAAGGGGTGCCGGGTGGGGTGATATTTTTAAACCAAATATTCCTCCAATAATTACAGCGGACTGCTGCGCTTTCACCCTGCTATAGGTCATCAGGGGGTTGGAAAGGGGGGTCGGAGGGAGATCTAGGGTTTTAGTAACAGGACCCCCAGTCTCTCTATATCACACACACGCACACACGTTGAAAGTACCATTTTACAGTTTCTCTCACCTTAAACTGAGCGTAAATCAGCAGAACGAGCTTTATATGAGTGCAAACATCTAATACCTCGATTTCAGTCTTCGTGCACATTTAATTGATACTTTCTGAATTAGGACATTCTGTCTTTCTCACAGAACTGAGCTTTGGTTTAGTTTATGGACTTGTTAATAGTCCTATTTTAAGCTTCACACTTCTGCAGTATTCAGCTTCCTCTCTTAGCTTGTCTTTGACTGCTGCTTTTCCCGCAGAGTTGCGGAATATGCATAGATAAACACACACACACACACACTAGGTTTCAATGGATTGTGGGGACTTTCCATAGACTTCTATTATCTAAATAAGACTTTCAAAGACTAATTAAGTTTTTAAAATTACTACAGCATGACCCTGAAATGTATAATAAATAAAATAATTTAGATTAGAAATAAATATTAATTAATTAATAATTTGGATATTTGTAAATAAAATCTAATACAATGTTATACATTTTTGTTGCAACAAACTTAACCCTACTAACCAAATTTGTAAATGAATAAAAACTTTGTTTATTTATTAAATTCTAATATAAACAAATAAAATCCTACCATTATAAAGTTTTTAGGTTATGAATAAATATTTAATTATTCATCATTTAAATAAGAAAATAAAATAATAATATTTATATAAAATAATTGGGGTAAAAAAGTGGCAATAAGGTTTTATTTATTAATTTATTTTTAGCAAATTCGTTTCTATAGTAAAGCTAAAAACACATCACATTATTATTATTATTACTAGTAGTATTAATATTATTATCAGTTTAATAAAGTACTAGTTATATTATACATAACAATTAAAAAGTATATTTATGAAAGATATTTTGCATATGAAATCATGAACTATAAAACTGATATTTTGCCTTAAGAGACTATTTAATCATTTAACTAGTTACTAGAAGTAAGCTTTAACTAATCCACATAATGTTTTTCTGTAATTTTATCACCAAATGTTTAGGACGTACTCTCACATTTACTTTGTAGCTAGCTCGTTTATTTTTTATTTAAGTTTTTTCAAGCCTTAATGTGTTTCTGTAGTATTATGTTACTTATGTTATTATGTTATATTTGTGGGTACAGATGGAGAGGCAAATGTCTATGGGCTCCAACATGATGGGCATGCAAGGCCCCGCCCACAACAGCTCATGCTCCTCCCCTCATGTTCCATCCATGCACTCAGAAGCAAAGCTGGTGAGTCAGTCTCTCTCACACACACACGCACACACACACACACACACACACACACACACACACACACTTGCATATTTTCCTTCTTGCCTACCCTGTAGGATTTGATTTGAGTTCATTTTTATCTTCTGTTATTGTTACAGAACTAGTCACTAGCGCAGAAAAGACTTTTCCCTCCCTCTCTTTCTGTCGCTCAAATTCGTACACGCACACACAGAGACACACACTCACGCCTTTCTCTTTTTTACTGCATGCCAGCTTGTCCGATGTATATCTCGATGCCCCCGAACATACACTTGTGCCTCTGCGGCTTGTTAGCACTAGTTCAGCATGGTGGTGATCTCATCAGAAACAAAGCGACCAGTCAGAGCTCTCAGAGACAGAGCGAACGAGAGAAAGATGAAACAGACTGGTGGAGAAAGCAGGGAGGAGGGTCTAGCGGAATGGAAAGAAAAGCAATATGTTTTTTACACTTTTCATCAATATGTACCATTCAACCTACAGCGCACACAGGCAGTTAGTGGATTTGACTGGTAAAAATAATGGACCATTTTGAATATTTTGTCATTATTTACTCACATTTATGCTATTACAACCCCTTCGGTTCTTTCTTGTGTCGCAAAAGGAGATATTTACAGAATGGCTGCTTTTTCTATACAGTGACAGTAATGATGACGAGAGCTCAAACAATGTCAAAAAGTGCCTTTTTGACTTATAAACTTGTCTTTAAAAACATGTGTATATCAAAATATGTAGGCTACATAAGTGATAATAAAAAAGGAAAAGAAAGAAATTCTGGAATTTATAGTTTTTCCTTTTAAATTAAGAGATCACTTTATTTATTATACTGTAAAATTACATGAAATTTCTCAGATACATTTTCATTAAATATAGAATTTAGCAATCACTATTTCTACATTGATTCGCCATTAAAATTATCTCCATTATTTACAGTGTGCAAAACCAACACGTTCAATCAAGATGCACAAAATATTGCTCTTTGTTTTAAAAAGTCAAAATAATTTTTTTTATTATGTTATTTGCTGAAAATAACCCAAAAGGGTTTATTTACATACAAATATGACTCACCAAGGCTTTCTTTTTATTGAAGCCTGTCAACCCCCATGCATTCCTATGTAGCCTATAAAAAAAAAATAAAAAAATCTAGCACTTTTTTTGTACCACAATGAAAATCCTACATGTTCGGAGCCGCGTAATGATGAGTAAATGATGACAGAATTAATATTTTTGTGCGAACTCTTCCAGGACCGTTACATCCGTCTGCCAGGGTTTGTACTGTTACCAAAGATCCCATATAAGTATGTGGCTGCTCACACGTTCTAGTCGAGGATCAGGAAGACAGATTTGGTAATTAGATTAAAATCCACTAATTATACCATGTAATAATCCGGTATTTGTGGATTTGGAAACGGACTCGGGAGGGAGTTAATTATTTTGCTCTGAGAAAAAGGGGAGCCCAGACATTTCAAGAAAGGAGGGGACTGAAAAACAATACAAGATAAAAGACAGAAAGAGAGAGAGAGTGTCTGTACGTCAAAGCATGAGTGATGTTTCTGATGGTGGAAAGAGCGTTCGAAGAGCACTTAACTCTCTCTCCTTCTCTCCGTCCCGCTGGAGATTGATCGCCATGTGTATTTTTTAATCCTTTCGTTTGTTGCTATGGTAACGGGCAGGGGGAGCATAATATTACTTTAATGTGCAGTCTTATCTGTCCTCTGGCTGGACTCCAGGCACATCCCCCCTCTCTGCCTCGCTCTCGGCCCTGATTGTAATTGAATTATAAATTCCTTTTTTTTTTTTTTTTTTTTCTTTTGCTCTGACACATGAAACCATTTGTTTTAAGCTTTCAAGAGTCACTAAAACAATCTTATAGGAAGAATTAAACAAAGGCCGCTACGCCTTTGGATGCTGGATAATTCAATTATCTGCAAGAATGCAAATATATAACAACAGAAAAAAAATGCACATCCCATGTGCTTCAAGTGAAATCCGAAAGTGATGAAAAGCGAGCCAAAGTGTTTCACGAGTCACTCCACACACAAAAAAAGAAAAGATTATTAAATAAGAAATATAACAGTTAACAATAATTATTTAATAATTAATAGAAAAAATCTAAACATACTGATACTTTTACATGAAAAGCAAAATGTAAGGTCTTAAAAAGAGGTCTTATAAAAAGGTCTTATAAAGATGTAAATAAAAATTCAAAATAAATAAAACATTGAAAATAAACCTCTCTCATGCTAGTTGTAATTCTAAGAATGAAGATACATTTTCTCGTGTTATTTTTATATTGTTTTTTCGACATTTTTGCTATGTAACACCATAGGACACAGTCCAGCTTTTATTGGTCAACTATCAATGTTATTTTTTGAGACCTTATATGTTACTTTTCTTTTTTTTTTTTCTCCCTTAATTTTTATTTTTCATTTAGCTACATTTTACAAAATGACAAAAAAAAGTCCTGTTTGCCAATGAAAAAAAAGAAGAAAAAATCTCTGAAAACGACAGAATTTGGCTTCTCTTGAACTATTTTTATTGTAACGACACAATTTTTTGCGTGTTAGTTTTTGTTGCGAAAAAGCTATGGCGTCCGCGGTTGCTTGGCGTTGCTATCAGGTGACCTGTTCTGGGGTGATCGGAGCCATGTGTCCCCCACACGGCCCGGGCCCGGCCCACCCTGCCCGGCCCAGCACAACCCCAGTGTGGAGCTCCAGCCCTAATCTCATTATACAGAGATGTTGACTTATTCCAAATGGGAAATATCCCCCCCCCTCCCGACTGTAACCTCATACCCAGCCCTCAGCCACAAGAGAGAGAGGGTCGAACTAGAGAACATGAAGAAAGCGAGAGACAGAGGAAAGTGGAAGTCTGTGTATGTGAGAAAGACAGCGAGAGAGTGTGTGAGCCGATAGTATGTTGGACGGTGGATCACTGAGCGTATGTGTGTGTGCGCGCGCGTGTGTGTGTCTGTGCTCTTTGGCCGATGAAGCCAAATTGATTTTGTGGTGGGCCAGGGGGTCTCCGGTGAAAAAAAAACCTGCTAAAAGTGCTTTGGTTCCCACGGGACCGCAGTCAGATCATCACACACACGCACACACACAGAGTGCCATGCTGTCTTCATACTCTGTGGTTAAGGTGTCATTTATCTCAGGCCAGATGTGGATGAGCAGGCTCTTGTGTTTGTGGCTGTTTCGCTCTTGGGCCTAGCAGCAGAATATTTATTATTAATGAAGTCACTGATTATACGTTTCAGATATCCAGTTGTTCGATGTGCCGGGCAGATGTAGTTGCTCTGTTGTTAGAGTGGGAGTGAATCACAGTATAAATCTCTCTCCTTTTACTCTTATGATATATTTTCGTAGACGTGAAACAAACAGCACATGTGCTCTGTGCCCGGTCATTTAGTTTTTCCCCCACACACCGTGTTTTGATACATCTAAGTACTGGTGTCTGTGGAAAAGGAAGCACGAGCGCTCTTATCAGAGAGGGGAAAAGGCCTGTGTGTGTGCCAGCTGAACCCTGTCAGAGTCAGAGCGGATCCTCTTTCAGTTCCACCACTGTTTTGGCATGTGCAGGCTTTCGAGAGAAAAGTCCCTATGAGTTTTTTTGGCAGTCAGACACTGTATAGAGCTCACAGCTTCCTTTGAAACGTTAGCATGTAAATATTTGCTTAGAGCTGTAAATAATGTAATAAAGGGGAACTGTGAGAACGAAAACAAGAATATCCTTTTCTTATTCAGTGTCTTTGTCTTGTTTTTGAGAAAAAGTACAATAAATAATTAAAAATAAGTACACATTCAATAAATAAAAGCTTTAATTTAATTCTAAAGACAAAAATTGAGTTTATTCAATGGACATTATATGTATATTATGTACATTTTATATATATATATATATATATATATATATATATATATATATGTGTGTGTGTGTGTGTGTGTGTGTGTGTGTGTGTGTGTGTGTGTGTGTGTGTGTGTGTTTTTTTTCCCTAATGTGTTAGAAGTGTGACTTTTATTATTTTTCTTTCAAATAATTCAAATAATTTATTTCTATTTTAGTAAATATAATATAAAGCAAGTACTTAAAATTTTATTTACGCAATTGTTAAGCATGCGTTTTTGTCTTTACCATTTTTTTTTGTTTATTTTTTTTAAATGAGTACAAAGACAAACAATCTTTAAGAATGCAATTGGAGTTCATTTTAATTGCGGATTTTAAATTACATTGACATTTAAACCAAATAAAAACATTAAGATGTGTTCATAGTATCGAATATAAGTGTATCTGCAATTTTTGCTTCACGTATACATTCCACTAAATCTATTAATTCACATAAAAAAAAAAAAAACGTTCTGCATATGTGCATAAAAGACTCTAATTTCATGAAGAAGTATAACCTAATTATGCAAAGAATCCGAAAAATGCGTTGAGTTTAATATTTGCGAGGGTATTTCCTTATAGCTGCTCCGCACAAATCGTCTTGACCAGGAACTGAAAATCTACGACTTCTGCCTGGAATGTTAGTCTCACTATTCATGCCAGTGACAGTTAAAAACAATCTGTGGTTCTTTGTTTTATCATGGGGTAATTATCCGTTGTTTACATTGTTACTAAGGATGATAAATTTGTCACTAAGCGTCAGACTAGGTGGTGAGCTTTTTTTTTTATGAGATAAACAATACTATATGTTCCTGCTCTGTTTCTCCGGGGCCCTTGCGCTGGCACACGTCGCACAGATGACATAATCCTTGGCATGCTCTAAATGTACTCGTTTTTTTTTTTTTTTTTTTTTTTTTCTTGAGCAGTGGAAAAAAGAACCTTTCTTAAAGAAACATTTCACCGAGGGATACAGCTATCGAAGTGATGTAAAGTTTTTACATGAGCCCTGGAGATTCAGGCTTATGTAATCGCACCCTCATTCATCCGTGGGCGATCACAACCGAAGGCATGCTTGAAGCAAAAAGTTACGTTTGGCCAAATTTGTTTATTTCAAAATGTATCGTTGTTGCAGGGTTACACTTTTGTGTGCGTGGTTTTGATTATAATTTTACACTTTTATTATTTCTTTAGTAATTAGAATCAATTGCATGTTGTTTTTTTTTAATCGGAATCAATTCATTTATTAAAAAATATAATGACAATATGATTCATTTATGCTTATAATGACTTGAATACATGAGTTTATAATTTCAGAATGAAAATAAATTTTGATATTGTTAAAGTAGTCATTAATAGTTATATAAATGTTAGTGATACAGCTGCCCCAAATGAAAAATCATTTTTATTTTAAATCCTTAATAATTGCTTGGTATATTTTATTATCTTAATATCTTAATATTTTATTATTAATTTTTATTATTATTTCTTTTGGGTTTTGTTTTTCAAAACTAGCTGATGAATTAATTATTTTATAACTTTACAAAGAGTACATTTCTAAGAACTTGTTTTTTTATATAATATTTCTGATCATGGATACTCCTTTTTGCAAATTCCTCATTAATTATATACATTTTTCAAATACGTGAAAAATATTTACTTTCTACGTGAAAATACATCATCAACATTTCTACTTTAAATTGACATTTAATTTAATGCCACTCATTTGTAATTGTCTTAGTTCATTAGTTCATTAGTAACTTTTGACTGAAAGTTTTTTCTGCGTTTTTTTCCAGCATACGCATGCATTATGTCTATATGGAAACTGTAACGTGCAGTCGTTCCTGATATGCAATTATGTAACTTCAGTTTAAATCTCACGTGTAATGTCATGCCAGTTTCAATGACTCAAAATGTCTGCTTTATTGAATTATTTCATCTCACAGTCTCCGTCGGAGGAAGGTCACGTTAAGTTACGATCACCTCTACTGAAGAGACACCTGCAGCTGGTGCACAGGTTGTGTGTGAAGCTCTGTTTGCGCAACGACTATCTAAATCCATGTTTTGTAAGCAACATCTGTATGAATGGTGGCATTGTTGAGGGATGATGTCACAGGAGAGGGGTGATGAGCTAACGCACAGCTGAAAGCAGCCCGACCATTACATATGTTAACATACAGAGAAAGAGGGAGAGAGAGAGAGACACTAATTGTTTAACCATTTAAAATGAGCTTAACTCTCATCAGAATGGCTGCCTATCATAAAGGCACCGTCTAAAATCTCGACTCTTACCATTTTACTCAACGCATCTAAATCGCAATCGAAGTTACTCGCACAGTAGAGAGGCAGGGCTACTTTTAGCCTCATTGTGCTCGCAGTCTTTCCTTGTGAATGCAACAAAAGGATTATGTCGTTCAACCAGTGCATTTACAATGCACAATCGTGGTTTTCATCGAGTGTATGGGGGATGGAGAACTTCTAGAGTGCATGTGTTGTTGTAGCCGTACGAGCGTACGGCCTTTTGGGTAACAGTTGCCTGTGGGTCCACATCACAGCGGAGTTTTGCCGGGCGAGCTGGTCACGTGTTACGAGATGGATCACCAAAAACACTATTTAAGTGCGCTGATTACAAGAAGGAAACTGTAGAGTTTTGGAGATTTGTGCTATAGTGAAGAATGCAGAATTGTGTTCAGAAGCATTTTAGCATTGACAGCTAAGAGCGCTAACAGGTTATTTGTTGAATTTAAATCAGTCTTGTTTTAAGCCTTTTGTGGTTTGTTTGTATTACATGGACCCTTCAAGGAAAAAAAATGAAGGCAGGTCAGATAGCATACACTGTTACTATAGTGTAGCATTCCCTTGTAAAAAAGAAGCCTGTGCTTTTAAAAACAGTACTCATTACAGAAATATTCGCTTTTTTTGGAGAATATAACTAAGTTTTAAATGAATGCAAAGTTTTTGGACGCTTAATGGCATGTTAAATGCAGTTAAATGAAAGTGTATTATACTTTAATTAAATGCAATTATAGCTGAACATAAGAGGGAACATATGTATGTTTTTAAATATCATTTCAGAAGTCATTTTGAAGCATGCATTTTTCTGTTTTCTTCATATGCATGCTATGGATGCAAAGACACAAAAATTCTAATTTTTAAAGACAGACGAAAGGCAGTGCGTAAATGTATTTGACACAAATTGAGGTTATATTTATTTTTCAACATGCAAACATTTCAGTGTGCAATGGCGAAAATTTTAGGCAGGCTTAAGGACCTTTTTAAACCAGCTCAAACTAACATCCAAGCTTTAAAGCCTACCTAACCAGCTTATGCTGTTTTTTCAACAGGTACAGATTTGACAAATTTACATTTAAATAACATATTTCATTCTTTCACGCAAACACTAAACCCCATCATGGTAACAAACAAATTAATTTAATGTAATCATATCACCTTAATGTACACAACGGATAAAAATAACTAACAAAACGTTATTTCAACAAAAAAAAACAAACAAATGTAAAATGTAACAGTTTTGGGAATGATTTTCACTGTATATTATATATAGTTTTTCACTTCCAAAAGTTGTATATTACCGTAAAATGAACAGTAAAATCTTTTTAGAAGTACACCACAAGTGCACATTCAATTATTTAAGGACACTTCTTTTTTTACTTCTTTTTTTCAGAAGGGTGTTCAAAAATGTGGTCAGTTGTCACCACAGCAGCTCTTTATATTTATATGGTAACCAATTTAATATTTCCTTAACTATACATTGCACTGTAGGCATACATGAAACAAACTTCTCTTTTACCAGTATCAGCACTTCAAATGAAGATTTGCTCAAAGTTCCTCAAGAAACCAAAGCTTTATTCAGAGAGCTGTAGCTGATCCTTTTATTTGTTCAAAGGCAACACATACCAATACATTTCAGTGCTGAAGACATTAACCTACCTGTCTTTTCCCCCTTTGAAGTCAAGGACCCTCGGTACTCACAGATCCACACCATGAGTGCAATCAGCTCTGTTTTTACAGCTGTTTGACCCTGAGACGTTTCCAATGGTGTTTGTTGAATGCGCTGTGTAAGTAATACAGGATGATTGTTAGGGCTAGAGCCTCTTGCGTTTCATGCTGTGCTGTATTTACATGGTAAAGTGATGGATGTCTGTGTCGGCAGTTGCACTCGTGTTGATTAGCTCGTCTGCGGAGCTGATTGTGTCTGCTTTTGTTAGGTGATCCTGATTGGGTTCTGGAGCTATTACCCAACCTGCCATTCAGGGGCGGCTTTAAGGTAGTGATTTCTGGAGCTGAGCTGCTTTAAGTTGTGTGAATCAGTGTCTGGGTCATTAACATAACAGCATAATTATACTCAAAATTTGTGGAGCGTTTAGAAATTGCATTTAGCAAACATTTTTATTAAACCCATGAACCCATGACATTGGCGCGCTCTACTGTTTGAGCTACAGGAAGTAATTTACAGCTTCATTTTTTTACATTGTATGACTTTAAAATGTACAAACTAAATTTTGAAATGTACACACTAATTTGATATCTAAAGTACAAACTTTAGATATCAGGAGAAGTAAATGAACAACTGTTCTAAGCCTTATTAATATAGGCCTAATAATCATTTATAAATTTATTATGCTTTTTCATTAAAACATCATTCCTAATTAACTAATTAAACATGATTAAAAGACTCCATAACTTTTTTCTTTTCATCATATCCCACTTTTCTCAATCCAGTGAATACTCAGTAGATAAAACCCTTCTTTTTACAGGGGCAATATTCTGCTTCTCTCTCAAATGTCACATTTTTTTTAATTAAATGCACAATTTTCTTTTACCCTTTTTTAAACTATTTCAACATCCTGAAGTCTGAAGAATGAATGTTCTTTTTTTTTGCCACATGTGTCTGCTTGTAGTTTTTTGCCTTCCTGCTGTCATTCGTCCCATTAACTGCATCATATATAAAATTCCTGCTCTGTGACAAAATGCAACGTAAAGCCAAATTAAATTGGTTCCAAATGATTAGCCTGGCAAAGCTGACACGGACCCACGGTGGTGCCAAACAGCGCGGTCTGACGGCAGCGCTCCCACCAAACGCCTCTCCCGGCTCAGAAACCCTCCCATAAGAAATCAGTTAAGTGGTCCCTAGCTCGCAGCCGCTGGCAGGGTCCTGCTTTAGGGGGCGAGAGGGGAGTGGGGGTTGGGGTTGTTAAAAATGAGCTAATGGGCGGTGTAGTGCAGGAATGGGGCATGCGCAGCGAGGCACAGCAGGGCCTGGACGTGGAGAGACAAGGGCAAGACCCTTATTGAGTCTGGCATCAATATTCAGGGGGAACTGGGAGAAATAGATGGGCGTCTCGTACCTTGGAGTCCTTGGAGTGCAGGAACCAGTGCCAGGAAAATTACAGCTCAGATTTATGCAATGAGGGAGAGTGAACATAAAGCACAGTACAGACCCAGAGGGCTGAAGGACTCAAGAGTTAGTGGCTGAGACGCTGAATCTATGGGACTCTAGTGCAGGATACTTTATACCTCTGATTTCAACCTCCTCTATGGTGGGAAACGACTGTAAAATAGCACAGCCATGTCTTTGGATAGTATAAAAGGATAAAATCACATTTTGCTATTACATATTGTTATATTATACTCAATGGGGATGTCACTTTAACACATTACAGTTTATTCAAGGGAAATATATTATAAACAATGTGTCGATTTTAATAATAAATAGTTTTTAGTTTTAATTATTAAAAATGCCATGATACCAATTTTCTATTGAATGTATTTTTAAATGTATTCTTCTGTGAGATCAAAGCTGAATGTTCATCAGTCATTATTACACTGTTCAGCATCAAATCTTCACTCATGCTATTTCTTTATTAACTTCAATATTGAAAACATTTTTTCTTTATTTGAGGAATATAAATCTCAAATGAACAGTCATCAGTTGGGTAAACTATGTATACTGGTCATAATATTTAACCCCAACCAACATTCATTTAAACATTCATAGTTATTTCATTTTCTAATTTTACAGATTTTCATGAAACCATAGGCTCCAACTTTCTGGTTCATGTTGGAAGGATAGAGAACAGTCCCATGGTTTATAAAATGTAATCGTTACAGGCAGGGAACAGGAGAGAGATGAAAGGAACTACAGAAGAAAAGGAAAAGAGATTGACAGAAAAAAGTATTAGACAGGTAGAGCTGTCACTGATATGGTTTAGAGTGAGTTTAGTTGGCAACAAGTCTGGCAGACAGCAGACAGACTCTTTCTGGCACAACACACACACACACACACACACACACACACACTGTCCTGCTCCACTTCTACCCAGGGGCTACCTCTTGCCTCTGACCTCATTCACTTTGATTTACTCCTTCAGCAGCAGGTGTGGCCCTCCCTCTCTCCTTACACTGTTTTATTGATATGAAGTCATCCCTCCGTCTGCAGAAAGCTGAGTCTGTTGTCAAGATGCACCTTGATGCACTCGCGATGATATCACTCAAACACGAGTGTCACGAAGGAAGAGGCAATTAATAAACGCCATTAATGTGCAATTACCCATCATGCCTCAGGCTTTGTGAAAGACATGACTGAGTGAGAGAAATGAGAGGTCAGAAAGGAGAGGCTAAAGATCAGCGATGAAACGGAGAAGGATTTTAAACGATTGCTGCTTTTATGACTCTGGACAGTCGGACATTGCAGGATGTCTGTGTGGATATCACATGAACGAAACCTGATAGATCACTGGCTGGGCTCTATTGAGCTATGTTATGTTTTATATCGCTTAAAATATCTGATGATTGATTTGTAGAAGGAATGGAACGATTGTGGGTCATTTCTCAAGATGCTGTGGAGGATGTTATCCTTGTCCACATATATTCCGCTACAACAGTGTTGTGCTGCTACATTTTTACATTTTTTTGCTTGTTTTTTGTTTCTTGGTTTGAACATTGAATTTTGGCTTTTCATGTGTTTTTATACATATGTCATGTGTGATGTTGAAAGTAAAAAATTAACCAGTAGGTGGCACTTGTTGCGATAAAATCTTAAAAGACTACGCAACGTATGCAGGAATTTTTGCCCTGAAGGGGCAAGTTGTACTGCTTTTTATGTATTTTGGCTGTTTATTTATACAACAATAGCATTTTGAAGGCCTAAAAATGCCTTATATCTTAAAAATTATATATATTTATCAATTATATATATTTTTCATATATTTATCAAACTTTTACATCCAGTCCCCACCTGTCTTTGGTTGTGTCTCATCTCACACAGGTGCTTCAGTTGTGAATCAGTTCGGGAGGGTTTACCTCTAAAAGACAGCTTCGCAACAGGCCAACACTTGTGATACAGTAATGACTGTTTTCCCCAAGTTTTGCAGTGCCAGCGTGCAAGACAGCACTATCATTACAGGCTAATACAGCTGCTGTTTCAGCTCTGAGGGCTCGACTCTAATGTCTGTTTACACCTCATTACGAAAGGCAGATGAGACCTACTCAGTGACACACATCAACACTGATCTGGGTTCTCAGCTCACGTCATAAGAGATTATGAACACGTAACATAAATACGTTATATTACTAGCCTCTCTGCACCGTTCATTTCTACCTGCCAGATTTGAGAGAGAAAGTTTTCCTTCCAGTACTTGGGTGAGAGTACTTTCATTTTTATTTCTTTTCTGCTTGTGCTATGTTATTGACAAGTCTAGATTTGGTTGGAAGTGTAAAGGATGAATAATCTTAGGTTAACGCTTAACAAATGTGATCTGAAGTTTCTAGTTTTGATGTGCCCTGTCGAGTGACTAATGGTTTCGTTTTTTTTTTCTGGGTTTCTGCCAAAAGCAGAGCACGTTTTAGCGGTTTGATTGATGCTGTCAAAAGCTTTAATGAATGAAATGTCTGAGAAGTGTGCTTTTTTTGATAGCTTTTACCATGCGGTCAGTACCTAAATAGTTGTGTACATATGTGCATGTTTTACAATAAACTCAAAATATATTCGTTTTGATTTGATTGCAGCGCCTCATGGGATTTTAGTTCTTTTCCTCACTAAAGCAAATACTCGTACCTTTGACTTTTTGTTCAATAAACGTTTGTAATGTTATGATTCACCTCATAGCTTCATGGCATAACTCTTTAACAAAGGCTTTTTTCTGTTGATCTCTATGGGGAAAATGACTGGAAAAAAATATGGGCTGGCGCTAATGCTCTCTATTTCGTCAAGTGTTTTAACACAAGGCTTGTGTGTTCTGTATCACTGGTGTGCATAGTGGTTACTGGGTATCTGTTAAGTGTGTACTTCCTGCTTTGTGCCGTCTTTTTCAGCCTGTTGTGGCTCATTTGGCCTCTGACCCTGTGTGGCACTCTGGGGCCCTGCTCAGAGCCAGACTGATTACATTAGAGCACTGATAGCGGACGCTCTCCCTACGCCCCACAAATGATGGATGGATGGCTCTTCCTGTGGAAGAGAAAGAGCAAGAGACACTCCAGTGCCCCCCTTCTCGCTTCCTCCCTCAATCCACAGCTGGCCCAGTGCCAAGCTGAGCTTTATACAATGAGGCCCCGTGCTTGTCCCCTCTCTTAGCGCGGCGCAGCCCCAGACAGAGGCATTCCACTGTGTGGGAACTTAGTGCAATCTGCTCGGACAAGAGGGAGGGAGAGATAGGTGCACAGCTGCCCAGGTCCAATCAAAGAGAGAATGGTGTTGAGTGACAGGTGGCGCAATCAGTCAGAGGTGTTTCTGTGCACTGTGACCCCACTATGTCAAGTATGTTAATGGATGAAAGATGGTCCCTCGGCTCCTGTGATTCTGATACAATCCATCTTGGTACACATATTAGAGACTAATACGGATGTCACGTTTTTTTAGTGAAGAGAGTTAGATGCAATATTTTAGATAAGACTCCAAACCTAAAATGTGTTATAATGTCATTATTGATAAGGACTGTATTAAAGTGACCTTTAAATGCAAGATATTTAAAGTGTACCTGAAGTACACTTACAGTAGTTCCACTTCAGCGCAATAAATATGCTTCAGTGTATCTTTAGTTGGACTTCAGAAGTACTTTCACAATGAAAGTCCACAAAATTATTTGTTCCAATTTAGCAGACCTTAAATATACCAGTTTATATGCTGAAAGTACAATTGCACTGTGTTTTAATTAAGTACAGTAAGTAATATGTAAATGTAGTATGCTTTGCATGAAATAAATGTATTTAAAATACATTTTAGTATGTATATTTTTCACTAGGGATGCTGCACCATCATGCAAAATGTTCTTAGTCATTTTATTATTTCTTTGATGTTGTGTATAGCATATATGTGACCCTGGACTACAAAACCAGTCATAAGTAGCATATAGTATAGTATAGTATATAGCATATTTGTGATTTTTTTACACCCTCAGATTCAATATTTTCAAATAGTTGCATCTTAGCTAGGTCCTTATGACTAGTTTCATGGTTCACAAAAGCAACTAAACTAAACACAGGTGACACTAATGAGTAACTATGGTAAGGTTAATGTTTGGCTTTCCAAAATGCATAACCAAGGTAATACTATAATACAGCAAATGAAAATATTGGGAATTATTACTAAATGTTAAAATAGATGTTTTCTACAGTAAAATATATTTTAAAAAATCCTGTAATGACATAGCTGTCACATGATCAACAGTAATTCTAATATGCTGATTTGGCAATCAAAAAAACATTTTTAATTATCATCATCATTGTTGAAAACAGTGCTGCTTAATATGTTCTTGGAAACTGTGACACATTTTGTTACGTTTTAAAAGGCAAAAACAGCTTTTGGCCCTTTTTATCACAACATAAAATTAAAATAGGCATTAAAATAATACACAAAGTCACTAGACAAAACATACTGAGGCGAACAAAAGGTTTAGGCCTCGTGGCTGTCAGTGTTTTCTTAGCGGAGAGTGTTTTGCATGCTGCAGCAGAAATGTTGATAAAGGAAATGGTGGGTTATTACTGCTGTGTTGGCAAAGGTTAGGATGGATTAAGGTGCAGCGGGTGGGTTAAAACAGCGTTAATCTCAGTTAGGGCAGCAGTAAGGGTGGGTAGGTTAGTGCTTGTTTATTTGGCAGCAAGCGTGTGAAGGCAGAAAGCACTGGCAGCTCCGGGAGTCAGGGAGGTACGGTATGGATTGGTTTGGACAGCTGAAGAGCCAGCAACTTATCAAATCAATTTGAGTTTTGTTTTGGTAAATAGCAACTACGGTGATTCAGAGAATAACACATCTCAAAAAAAAAAAGACATCTCACAGGTCGACCAGCTTGAGAAGAAAGGGATGCTGTGCTCTGGTTTGTGCCTTGGCGCTCACACACGGTCCAGCTGGCTATGACTCTCAGTGAGTGAATGTGTTGCCTGTTACAAACACACAGCTCTGGACACTGGCCTGTCTGACTGACAGCATCTGCAGCATGTGGCAGAACAGGAGCGTGGCAGGGACATGTCTGATTCTTTTTCTTTCAGTCTTTTGGATTTGTTCGAGAAAACTTATGAGATTTAAATTAATTAAAAGTAATACATCTCTTTTAGGCTTACCATATGTCCTCTTTTTTTTTACCTGGCCAGGATTCCTAAATTGCCTGAAAAGTCCAGTGTTTTGGCTTTGTTTTCTTACTTTTTTGTTCATGCTTGCTAAAGGTAATGACTGAAAAGCAGCTTAACCAATAGCATGCAGGCATTGTACGAAATCGACCAAACTCGAGATCTACAGAGAAAGGTCAAAGCAATGTAATACATGTAAATATAATGTATGAGGAATGCACAAAGCATGACAAAACTACAAGGTGGGCATTTAGGCCATTTATAAATCGAATAATATTACTATTCTAGTAATATGTTTTAAATAAATTTTTTCTTATGCAAATTATATGTCAGATTCTCTAACATATTTACTGACATGTCGCTCAAGACTTAATGATACAAAACTATATCTTTAGTTGGACTTCTGCCCTACTTTCACACTGTTAAAATACATTCGGCACAAAATTAGCTCTTGCAGACTTCCTGTTCCTGTTTACCATGCCTAGTGTAAAATTATGTACATTTACAAGAAATAAAGCTTTGAATCATATTGAATCATACTGAAAGCCTAATATTAAGTGTTTTATTTTACGCCTTATGAGAACAGCTATTTTAAAATCCAGCCAGACCAGCTGATGTGATAATTGCAGTAACTTTATAACCCTTAATGTTATTCAAAACTTCATTGTGAATGACTAAGATGATGCTTTATTATTGTACATTGTTATTATTGTATTATTGTACAGCATTGGAAACAGAATATTTGTACTTTTTTGATGATGCATCCACACCACTAGCTGTCAGTATAAACCCTAGACTCATATTAGCCGTTGCAACAAAAACTTACTGACTAAATGTAAATGTACAATTTTTTTTTGCCTATTTTCCATGAAGAGATTATCCTTGGTTGACTTCATTTAATGTTTTCTTTCATTTATTTGAGTCAAATTTGTGCATGTGATTTGTTTATTTTTTGAACCTCAGACCCATTTCTTATAAAGTCAGTCTACCTGCTCAGCTCTTATGGAAATATATACCGTAGACTCAACACTCTCTAAAAATACTCTGAAGTATTTTTTATTTTTTTTCGCCTTGGCTCAAGTTTAAGTAAGTCAAACTGAATGGACACAGACATGCAAGTATATATGCACATGCTTATGTACTTTTTTCTCTACATATGCTGTCAACAGATCAAACCATCGGACATATTTTGGCGGCATGTATGTTTATGCTTGTGGCTTTTTTCAGACCCCTAAGTTGTCTTATTGAGCTGCCCAGAAAAACAGCTCTGTGAGAGAGAGAGCAGTCAGGTAAACATATTCCAAACACAGACGTGCTTTGAGCGTCTCTAGAGTCATAGACTCCAAGACCAGCCCTGGGTGAAAGCTTAAGTAGACCACACGGTTGAAGCAACAGAGCGTAGGCCGAAGGGGAAATGGGCAAATCGGGGGAGAGAGTCCCCAGAGCCCTCTCCCTGCCAGACCTGCGCCGCGCTGGGCTCGTTCTTCAGATGAAGCTCTTAGACAGTGACGACAGATAGTGGAATAGTGTGCTTGGGCGCATAAGAGGGTGTGTAGGTGTGTGGGTGAGAGGCTAAATGGGAGTGACTGGTTTAGTTCGGACATTCGTGTACGTCACAAAGTGGGCGACTGGTCACATTTAATCTATGGGAAAAAGTAGAATCATTCACTTGTCGGCTCATTGGACAGTCATGTTTGGTCACTTTAACTGAAATTTAAATGAATCTGTATTTTGTCTTGTCTTCCAGGCAATCCAGGTTAATTCTGTATTGTGACGCATTTCAGAGAGAAACAGAACATTGAATGAGTTAAATAGAGGGTGCGGCTTGTTTTTTCTGCTGAGAATTGATCAGATGTAGGCATTTCATTCAGAAAGAACCCTGACAGTTGGAGGGGGCGTGGTTAAGGATGTTACGCTCATGCCCAAGCCGTCAAACTGATGTCATCAGAGAAAGTCCGTTGTTTTAGAGGGGGGTAGCATTATCAGATTTGCATTATGAGGGCAAACACATTTTTTTTTGTGTGGATTGACTTGCACGCATGAATTGTTCACCACAAAAAAAGGAATGTGAGCTAAAAAATTAAGTACTTTTTGATTTCACCCCGACTTTTCCCACTGTATTTATTTTATTTTAATCAATTTTAATAATAATAATTTCTGTCATGGCAATTCTCAGAAGGACTGGCATGGTAATGTTTGGTCTTGGCAGAATAAAAAAGTGCTGATTTGCTACCCCCAATAAATCCACAACGTAAATCACATCATAGCAGATGTATACAGGTGGAGCTGAGGAAGGTGGAGGGTTTCTGAAGGACGCTGCAAACTGCTGCAGCAGTGCTAATCGAAGTCTAGGTGCATTTTTTTGTTTTGCAAAAATTGCTAGTCATAATACTAATATATACCATTCTTCCCGTTTTTCTACTCAGAGACTGAAAGCTGCCCTTGCCCACCATTCAGGGGGAATGGCGAATGGCAGCATAAACTCCATGGGCCACATGATGGAGATGATGCCATCGCGGCAGGATCAGACCGGTCACCACCACCTGCACTCACATCCTCACCAGCACATGCAGGGTCCTCCCCACGGATACCCACACCATGCCCACCACCACCCCAGCCACGCACAGAGCGTCCATCACCACCCACAAAGCCACGGGCACCACAACTCCCACCCGCCCCACCTGCACCCTGCACACGGACACCAGACCTCTCCACACCAACCCATGCACTCTGCTGCTTCACAGGTACTGAACTGGAGGGAGATGCAATATTTGGAGAGTACATTTAAAATGGAGATTGATGAGTTAAAGACTTAGTTCGCCCAAAAATGATTATGATTATTACTCACGTGTCGTTCCAAACCCATGAGAGCTTTGTTCATCCTCGGAACACAAATTAAGATATTTTTGATGAAATCAGAGAGCCATCTGACCCTCCAAAGACAACAATACAACTGAAATGATCCCAGGTCCAGAAATTAGTCAAAACATACATCAGCCTTGTTAGGGAGCACGTTGTTTACATCTAGGGGAAAGCGTGCGTATGCATTGTGATACTATCTTAGATGACTTTGCCAGAAAATGTCAATTATCCTTATACCATAATGAAGAAAAAATCCTTATTAAAAGAATGACTTTCTTTAAAATAAGGAGAATTAAATAACTTAACAAACAAACACTTCAAGTTTTCTTGAAGCATTATTAATAGTCCTGTCAAACAATTAATGTTATCCTAAATGAAAGCTTTTGTTTACGTAATATGTATGTTTGCTGCGTATATTTATAATGTGTATATAAATACATACAAATGCATTTATGTCTATATATTAAATATATGTATTTATAATATAAATTATATGAATATAAATATAGACATACATGTAAATATTTTCAACATGTATACTGTATGTGTGTGCATTTATATATACATAATAAAAATACAAAGAACACACACATATATTATGCCAACAAACACTTTTGTTTTAATCATTTGACAGCACTAATTATTAATCATTACGGAATTATTTGTCTGTCAAATCAACATTGTGGTGCGGACAACATGCAGAAAAACACACACAAAAAACAGGGTCAATACGTCAAGGTGAATATGTCTCTTAAAATATCAGATATTTTCACCTTATGACAACACAAGGTTAGTTCAGGTTATAAAAAAACATTTACAAAGTAATTACAATGTTTTAGGAACACTTCTACTTTTAAAATAATATATAAATCTTTTTTTAATAATTCAAAAATATGTGTACTAACTGAAAACAGATATATAAATCTTTTTTTAATAATTCAAAAATATGCGTACAAACTGAAAACAAATGTATGTTGTAAAAAACGTGAACTGTAAATGAGTTCTTATGTATAACCTTTACCAAATTGTCGAAAATTTGTATAAAAGGTTTCCTAAACCATAAGAAATAAAGAGTACTTTTAGAAATATGGCACATGTGTTTTAAACATCTTATTTAATATTAACCTGCCTCCTTAAAATTCTGAATACATCTTTTTGTGATTCAGAAGTTCTGCTTTAATGTATTATTAAGTCAAAGAAGGGGCCCTGTATACATACAAACCATCAAAGCCGCTGCATTTTCCATCGCCTCCAGAAACCTGTAATGATCTAAAGACGGCAAACATGCCAACTGCCAAGCATATGTCAAAGAAGCTTTTTGTGGGCCTTGTGCACTGGTAGTGGCCCTGTTTCTCAGGGTGTCGCAGAGCATTGGTCCGAGTGGACGTGTGCCGTGGAAAACTGGGCCCTGACACCTCTTTATGAGGGTGGGGCCGCCTGTAAATCACACTGCTGTTTCTCACACCCAGATGTCCATCATAGGACTGTAGGGCCACGTGTACAGGGCACATGTTGTTTTAAAGAAAAATCCCAGACAGGAAGTTTCTGACTGAAGAGGTCTGAGAGATGTTAGACAGGTGATTGGCCAGAAACCAGACGTATGAATTTAGGGCCGAATTGTAACTTCACACTTCTCGTTGCCCCAGTTATCTCCAGCTGCGCAGCAAATGCAGCCGACGCAGACCCTTCAGTCCCCGCCGCCCAGCGGAGGTCGTCGCAGGCGGGTCGTGGACGAGGACCCCGACGAGCGCCGGAGGAAGTTCCTGGAGAGAAATCGCGCGGCCGCCACACGCTGCAGACAGAAGAGGAAAGTGTGGGTGATGTCGCTAGAAAAGAAAGCAGAAGAGCTCACCCAAACCAACATGCAGCTGCAGGTCAGAATCACTCATACTCGCACTTCTCCTTAGCTGAAAATCTCTGTTCTTGAAGGGTAAGTTCAACCAAAAAACTAAAATTGGCCTGTGCATCCAAATCCAATCAGAGTCATAAAATTTAAAATTATCCTGGCTGTTCAAGGCTTTATAATGGCAGTGGACAGGTGTTTTTGTTCCCCAACAGTCCAAAAGAAGTCAAATAAAGCATCCATCTATAATAAAATGTGCCTCACATGGCTTCGTGGTGGGAATAAAGGCCTACTGTGACGAATCTACGTATGTGTTTTTGTACGAAAAATATCCATATTTAAAACTACTGTATTAACTATATTGTCATGAAGGCCGAAGCCATTACAAGTGGATGATGTAGGACATATGTGGACAATATGACCTTGGACCACAAAACCACTCTTAAGTCACTGGGGTATATTTGTAGCAAAAACCAAAAATAGGATTGTGGAGAGACAGCAAAGGAAAACACTGGTCACAAATTTACGTAAGATTTGTAAAGAAACATTTTGATATAAACCAAGAGGAGACTAGCATATCTTGCAGGCTGATAACAGTAAGCAAAAGTGAGAGAACATTTTTTAAATATGAATATTTTCAAAAAAGTATCGATTTGCTACAGGACTTTATTCACTGGAGCTGGGTGAGGCTCTGTTTATTATGGATAAATGCACTTTATTTGACTTATTTTGGACTGTTGAGAAAAAAAACACCTACCCACTAAAATTGAAAAAGCAAGGACAATTTTTCCTAAAACTCTTAACTGGAAGCTATATACACCTTTGGATGCTTTGAGGGTGAATGGCTAATTTTCGTTTTTTGGATGAACTACGCCTTTAAGTGTTAAAGCGCACTTTGCTTTGGAACACACACTGAGATGTATTTCACGCGGGGCTTCATATTTCACTCGGTATTAGCTTACTCTAGACCACAGAAGCTCATAAACACCCTTCATTTGACAGCTGAAGCTACCGTCGATGGAGAGCAGACGGGGACGGCTGTGGGGAGGGCAGGGTCAATGGGTTATTGAGGTCTACAGAGTAACCAGAGCACAGCCAGCTGCAGCTGAATGTGTGGTTTGTAGGACAGTAAAACCTCTGAGCATCACGGCACATCTCGTCTACGAGAGGTTTCCATTCATACACATCCATTTGGGCTCTCAGTAGACCTTGAATTTGCATGGAGATTTACCTAAAAGATGGATGCTGCGTGTGGAGTCTGTTTTCGGAGGATGTTTGAGTATATCCTGCACTACCCACAGCTTAACCCAGTCTACGCTGGTTTTTAGCAGGTCTCCAAGCCTGATTAAGCTGGTGTTCAGGAGATCGGCGTGCTAGTGGTCCAGTCTGACCAGAGGACACGTGTTTAAAGCCACTCTAAAACCATGAAACCAGAACAGCTTGGTTGGTTTAGGCATGGTGATCAACCCCATCAGGCCACATAATTCACTTTCTGCTTATCTGAGTGAGCTTAACCCGCCTCGTTCAAGGCCAGTGGTTCGCTGGTTGCACTTTGTGTGGTTTTAAATACCAACCTACATTGTTAACCACAGACAACACCTCAAGACTAAAATTGAATCAGTTGAAGACGCTATTCACTGGCATTGTGGCTCAAAACTTTCATATATCGAAACATTTACATTGTAATGTTTATATGCTTGGGGTTGGTACAGTTTTTCTTTTCTCTATACTCACCAAGAGAAAAAAATATAGTAAAAATGTAAATAACTGTTTTCTATTTAAAATAATAACTGATTTATTAAAAAATGTAGTTTATTGCTGTGTTGGCAATATTTGGAAGCCAGTCCTTAATCACATTCTAATATGCTAATTTGGTGCTCAAAAAATATTTGTTATTAATATCAGCAGTATTTAAAAATGTTGTGCCGCTTAATATTTTGTGGAAACTGTGTATTTATTATGCATTTGTTATTTTTGACTAATAGAAAGTAAATAGAAAATGGCATATTTGAAATGGATATATTTAACAAAATAGTTATATATTATAATTATAATATATTAATTATATTGTATGTACAATAATACAGTTATTTATTTTCTGCATTTTAATTAATACAAGTATTAAAACCTCTTTAAAAAAACATCTTTAAAAAGATGTTGAAAACATATTTACCCAAACTTTTTATGGAAATGTATATTTAGCAAAAAAACTAACAAACCTTATTTCATTCTTATTATGATGTCCTGTTATACTATAAATAAATAAATAAGCATACTATATATATATATATATATATATATATATACACATACATACAGTATTATATATATATATATATATATATATATATATATATATATATATTAATGTACAGTATGCTTTAAACTTTATAATTTTAAAAAACTCTTTATTGTTGCTATTTTATGGTATTTTGCTTTTTGCATTAAATGTTTTAAATTAAATTAGCTTTGGTTGAAATTAAGGTTCCTCTGGAAAAGTAATTATAATGATCAGATATTGTCAAAAGGCTGAAAAATAGCGAGATATAATTTCACCCGTCCCAAGATCCTGCTAACAATAGAACAAAACATGTTAAATGTGTTTGTTTTTCTTTGTTAGTGCATAGTTTGCCGAGGTGGGACAGAATGCTCATAGACACCCTGGCACTCCCATAGTCCCACTGTTCAGGCTTGTTTTGACTTTTGTGAAAAATTCACCCCACAGTCACAAACATGGTACCTGTCAAAGCGAGGATTCTTCTCCACCAAGCATCCCTGAAACGCTGCCATGTTTTCGTATCGTTCTGCTAAATCATTTAATCAAATTCAAGAACTCTGTGTGATCAGACACTCGCGTTTCCCACAACGGTAATTGCAGAGAATTCACCGCCTGTTCATTATGAGGTTTTCTAATGAGACCCAGGCTTGTCTGGCCTTTAATTCATTGTGTCTGCTGGGAGGTTTGATGTGAAGCTGCCAATACATCCACCAGAGACTTTTTTCCAACACGTTTGTCATAATTATGTTAAGTATTGTATGGTTTATGACAAAAACAGAACATCGTAAACATGTGTGCCTTTGTTTAAATTTGTTTACATACTAGGGAACCATAGGGGCTAACTGTCACAAATGTGATTTCCCAAACACGGTTTAAACTTAATCTTAAATTACATCAAAATTTCAAAAGAGAGAACAGTCAAATCCAGGCCAGACTGTATCCAGGAAACTGTGAAACATACATATTTTTAACTGTGAAATAATGAGAGACATTTAGTTTTGATTAACTTCTGTTGCTACACACTATGTTTTGTTTTATGTCTGTAGCCAAAGTGTATGACTGGGTCTTTCACTAGCAATAAGTTATTAAATTCCTGTAAACATGTTATCATTGTTTTTTTTTGGCAGAATGAGGTCACCATGCTAAAGAACGAGGTGACACAACTTAAACAGCTTTTATTGACACATAAGGACTGTCCCATCACCGCCATGCAGAAAGAGTCTCAAGGTTACCTCAGTAAGTACTATCACGCACTCGCACGGCCAGAGGTGACATTACGTAATAACAGACATACACTATATTGTGTGTAAGACACACCCACTGATATAGATACTCCTGACATTTTTAAAATGTATGGAGGCTGCCACTCCCAGGATATAGAGGAGGGCAAAAACATTCATTTTCTCAGTCACTGACAAACCAGTTGCCTAAAAGTGTTTATGATGCAGAAACATTGTTTCCATTTTCACTTTAAGTAAATGTCTTCAGGTGACGTACACTCCCTGGATTCCTAAACATATACATTTTTATCAATAATGAATAAAGCTGCAAATATTTAAATATTCATCTCAATGTGGTGTTTATTATTTTCACATTATTGTCCTGTCTTCTCATAGGCAACAAAAATCACAAATGAGATCTTGTAAATATCTCTGTTGTTCTTCAATATACAATATACAAATGGATGAATGCATGGATCGACATGTGGATGGATGGACGAATAGACAGACAGACAGACAGACGGATGGTTGGATGGATGGACATATAGATGGATAGATGGAAGGATGGATGAATAGACATATCAATGGGTGAATGGATGGACGGCTGGATGGACAGATAGACAGACATATGGATGGATAAATGGATGGATGGGTGAATAGACAGATGGATGGATGGATGGACAGACAGATTGATGATTGGATGGATGGACAAATAGACAGACAATGGATGAATGGATGGATAGACATCAATGGGTGAATGGAGGAATGAACAGATAGACAGACATATGGATGGATGGACGAATAGACATGGATGGATGGGCGAATAGACAGAGGTGGATGGATGGACAAATAGACAGACAGTGAATGGATGGATGGATGGACAAATAGACAGACGATGGATATAAGTGGGTGAATGGATGGATGGTTGGACAAATGGACAGATAGACATATGGATGGATAAATGTATAGATGGATGAATGGACAAATAGACAGATGGATGGACAGATAGACATATCTGTGGATTGATGGATAAACATAGATGGTAGATGGATCGGTGGATGGATGGACAGATAGACATATGAATGGGTGCATGGATGGATAAACAGATAGACAGACATATGGATGAATAAATGGATGAATTGACAAATAGACATATGAATGGGTGCATGGATGGATAAACAGGGTAAAACAACAGACAAATAGATGGAAGGACTGAATGAATGAGAGCAACCAGGCATCTTCATCTCTCCTATTGTCCCTCAGGTCCAGAGAGCAGTCCTGCAGGAAGTCCCACCCCTGTCACTCAGCAGCAAGTCATCCAGCACAATACCATCACCACCTCCAGCACAGCACCCAATCACCGCACAGATATTAACCCCATCCACTAGAGACTTCACCCCGACGCCCCCACCACGCTGGACATCCCGACTGCAAATTCTGGACAGACACACACCTCTGTGCCTCTGTGGCAGCTTATTCTTCTATTTGTGATTTGTAAATGTAAAATGACTACCAATTTGTTTAGCTCTGTGTGTTTTATGTTTTCTTTTGAGTCTGCTTAAAAAAGGGAGTCTGCATAAATCATCGGCCACCATCTCACTCGTCAAGGACATCGCTAATGGAAACGCAACTGTTACATCTGTTCCTGGATAACTACTGGACCACTGCCTTTACAAATGACAGAATTCAGATCGCTGGATAGCTTTTGCTATGAATTTTCCATTGCCAAAAAGATACTGTCCTTTCATTTCTGTTTATTGTTATAACAATTCTTCTCACATTCCCCTTTTTATCCAATTCAAAAGGATAAATTAGGAAGGTCAGTGTCCATTGGGAGTTCCTAATGAAAGTAACCTGAAGCAATATGAATCTCTGACATGCTCAGCAATCTGATTGTCTTCACTTGCTCGCTCGGACCAGAATCTAGATCAGATTAAGTTCACCCTATTAGCTCCTGTCATTTCAGATATCATTTCAAAAGTTATCTTCGTGAAACAAAACAGCTTTCACTCCTAAGCTGGTACAGATCATGTAAATGGAATGCATTTATCAAGCTCACACAGGCTTATTTGAGCATATGCCCTGCTGAACATGTGTGAGATTTCGGAGTATTCCCAGAGTGGCCGGATCACAGCTGCAATAGTGTTGCACCAGGAAGACATCTCACTTGGCGTTCAAACTCTTCGGAATACACCATCAGCTGTTTCATTTTAATCTGGCGTAACTTCTGGTCGAATTTACCCCTGGTTCTCCTCAGTTTGCATGACGCCTCTACTGGCAGTTATTTCGGTATCTGTTTTGGATCAGCGAGTGGACTAAGTATTACGCACATACATCAATACATTTTTAAGTATGTTTTGTGCTCATATGTGGGCCTTCCAACCACATCCAAAACACTCCATCTAATCTTGAACCAGAATAATGCCATGGAAAACTTGGAAGCTTTTGCTTTACCTGAGGCTATGGAAAACTTCCACTGAAGCCAAATGCATTGTTAAATGCTACTTAAAATTAGCTTTCGTTTTGGCTCAAAGTATTGTTTAGATCTTCCTCGGGCATTCTGACTGTGAGGTAAATTAAATTTAATAGGATTAAATGTAATAAGATATATTTTGATACATCCCAGTTTGTTTGGTGCCTAGGAAATCATATGAGGCTTTCTTCTTGAAATGGACCATGGTAAATTCTGCACTTCACTATAGTTTTTATGAAACTATCAGGCTCCATCAAAGGTTCTGGAAATGTGCTGTTGATTTTGAGATGTTATTATACAGTCAGCAACTTACTGTAAGGGGCCGTTCACCAAGAATGCATTTTTGCAATTGTAATATGCAAAAGGATGGTTCTCAAGATCCGTGTGATTTTTATAGAGCAGAGACGCACAAAAACAAACCCCTTCCAGTGCACTGGTATGTTTTCTTATTTAAAAAATCTCAAAATGCACCACAAAACCATGGCGTATTTATTGTTACTGTGTTCCCTTACTGTAAAATACATCCCATTTTCTTAACCGCCTCAAGTGAGAACATGCATTTTATAACTCACAACTCAATTTTACAGTGTCTCAGTGTGTAATGTGTAATTCTTACCAGTCCATAATACTCTGATTCACATCCTAGGGAGCTGATTGAGACACACCTGAATAAACGTCATACAATGGAATGCATAAATGCATTCTGTGTGAACTGCCCTGATAATAACATGCAGAGATTAACTTTGTAAGGGATGTGTGGGCAAGGTCCCATATACCTCATGAGTGCATGATCTTGGAGCGATGAGCTATAAGATGGCCACTGTGACTTTAAGACTTGAGTCCTAAATGCCATAAAGACCGTGACACACCAAACCAACATTAAAGAACTAGCGGCGATGAAAGGTGACAGTTGTTGTCTTGCGTCGCATGTGTTTGGGCCAAAAAGTTGCCGCAAAGGCTATAGCCAAAGACCAGCTAGTATGCACATTCTGCATATGCATAAAAGGAAATAACTGTCCGTACCAGCAGGTGGCAGTAGTTGGCGACTGCATTCCTCATTCCAAAAGGGAAACCGAACTACAGATATACAAACTGTAAACAAAGCAGTGCTTTCGTACAACTTACCTTATCCCAGATGTTATTTCGTTGCCATATCAATATTTGCATACCAGAACGCTCAGGTAAGATGTAAAATTAGAACAGCCATCTGTTTGTTTTTTTTTTTTCTTAGTTTTTCTTCTTGGGCACTGGTTCGCTAGGCCAAGCAGCCAATCCAGCGCTACCTCACAACTAATTCATATGTGCTTTGCGAAGTGGTTAATGCATACAAATGTGTATAATTCACACTTGTATTTCTGTGAGGGGCAGGTTTAGGGGTGCTCATTCATACGAATTCCTACTAATTTTCCACCTCGTAATATGCATATGTTTTTTCGCAAAATGTACAAATTCGTACAAGAGAGGTCGTAGTTGGAGTCATCTCGTAAAACAGATTGAGTTAGCCAATCAGAGTGATCGTTCTCGCCCACTACCTGGGACTGATTTAACTAAAGGGACTAATTTAGCTAAATCAGCCAAAAAGCCTCAGACATGGTCCGACTAGTGGTGACGGTGTGGAAGTGACATTGGCTTGGTGTGTCACAGACTTTAGTCACATTTTCTTCGTTTAAATGCAAGTGAAGACACAATTTGGTCCACCTTTGTTTCTCTCCGCTGCGAAAATGTAGCATTGTACTATTTCTACGCAGGTACTTATCTAGACCGATCTAGATACTGCTTTCCAAATGTCACTATGTGCCTGAATATGTCTTAAATACTCACATAGGGAAGAATGTCAGTCCTTAGTAATACCTTGATATCATTGCATTTATTTTCAATTCAGGTTGAACTTTAAGGCCTTGACATTGTTTAGCTTTTTTGTAAAGACTAATTACTAGCGTTTTATTGTGGACACTGTTTTGTTTTTTTTCGGACTCAATTTGGTGTTAGTAGACTTTCTACCTTCTCGAAACCAAGGAGGCCTGTGGTGAGAATACAGGCAAGCTGGAAATGTCTTATCATCACGAGGAGAGATGCACCAAAATGTTTCCCCTCTGCCGAAAAAGGGCCTTTTTTCCCAGCAGCTAAGCTCAGAACTCTGTTTCATGTTTTTCACAGTTTGTAGAGGATTTTTCGTCGCCCTCCTAAATGGAACATATTGATTCCCTTCGCCTTTCCTCGCAGCACTGTGTTTGGAACGAAAGCGTGCAAAACGACCTCCACATTGAGAGGTGGAAATCTTGTAGCTGTCTATGCACTTTGACCTCTGTGCGCAGCAGAGGATGGAATAGCCATATAGAAGACTCAGCGATTCCCAGTTCCTACACCAGCGAGAGCCAGCCACTGTCAATCTATGGAGCAACGTAACTTGTACGGACCAATCGGACTGGAGCCCACGGGATGGGTCAGCCCAAGAAGGACATGATTCAACCCGAAAGCTTGGGTTTTGGTGGTGCTCCTGTAGCTTTAAGACTTTAAACTGTCCCTTTAGAGAAAACCTGTTTGTCACACTGTGAAATGGGTGACATCAAGTTGAACTGGAAACACGATTGTGCTTTTATTGTTGATTTTGTTGGACCTTGTGGTGGTTTGATTGTTTCTAAGCATTGCTCACGTAGGGTAGTTCACCCAAAAAGTCTTCTGCAAAACACAAAAGGACATATTTCGAAAAATAAGTTTTGTCCATACAGTGAATGTCAATGGGATCCAAACATTTTAAGCTTGATAAAGGTGGTTTGATTAATTGATTAAATACTATATGGTGACAGTAATAACAAACCTCATTGGTTTTGGTGTGTCACATGTTGTGTCATGTGGTGTGTCACAACACAAAAACCATTTAGGTTTGAGGTTGCTGCCTTGTTTCCTTATTTAATTTGTGCTCCGTGTGAGTTGATCAGTGATAACATGTGATTCAATTTGAAAGCGAACAACCACTTTGTACCATTTCAGAAGACCGGAGCTGTTTGGATTACTTTTACGCTGCCTTCATTTATTTTGTGGACGTTGAAACCCCATTGACTTTCACTGTATAGACAAAAAAAAATACTAAAGCTTTCGTCCAAATACGTTCTTTAGTGTTCTGCGGAAAAAAAAAGTGAGTAAAGATTAAATTAAATCAAATTTTTGCGAACTGAATTACGTCATTTCAACAGGAATCCAAAGCAAAATGAAATTCATGAGAATTTCCCCATTCGGTTTTCGCAACTGACTCACCGCATTAACCAACAGAAACGGCTTGGTTTTAAAGCGTCTGTAGTGTAGAGATTTATAAAGCGCATCTCACACAGACTTCAGCAATGATTACAATTTTTGGGTGAACTGTTCCTTTAAATAACTCAAATCAACATTCAGTGTTTTTCGGTGCATGTAGCGTAATAGTGTGGCTTCGAACGGGACTCCGACGGCCCATAAAAGGGGTGGGTTTCGGTGTTTTTGGACCGTGAGCTCGAAAGTTAACGTGAGATCCGTGTATGCATGCATATTCACTCCCGTTGGCATCTCAGACTTCGCACTCAATGGTTTGCAGTGTTTAACCCTATGTGATGATGTCATAATGTAGTGGGAGGGGCTTGTTAAAAGCGGTTTGGATCTCCGTGGAGGACTTGAAACAGTTTAAAGTTGCATTTTATTTCATCTGCTGCATCTTTACATTTCAAAACAAAGTGATCAGGATGCCACATCATCTTCTCCCCAAGCAACATAACATACAAGAACACACTGAACTGGAAATATTTCGCTCATTCTCAGTGATTAACATACATTAATCTCAAACTATTGATTTGGCATCGGTCTTTGTTAGGATGGGTGTCTTTTGTAATAGCATTCTTATCAAACCGAGGGAGATTTTTTTTGTGTGTGTGTGCGCGCGAGTATATGTGTGCTTTTGTGTGCATAGTTTTGTTTTGTTTTTTAGGTGGAGGACAATGAATACACATTAATAAAAAATATAAATGTATCATTGCAGCAAAACTATAAATATTGTATAAATTTTCATTAATTTTTGTAATCTTATTCCCATAATGCAACCACCTTTCTTTTTGAAAGGAGTACATGTTTGGTACTTGTTTGTAAATAATGTTTGCGTAGCACTTGCAGTCTTCAAACGTTTGCCTGTTCATTTCAGAGCTGAAACATTGCATAGTTTGTTACGCATATTGAATTCATGAATTCACACGCTTGCATAACTTTGTATATTTTATATGTTTATTAATGCCTTGAACAGTTTGTGTTTATGCAAATGTACAGATGTGAGATCACAACAGCTATATTACAATATGAAAATAAAGCACTTGTTCTTTAACAAAGCTCTGCTGCTTGATGACTGTTTACATTGAAAATATAAGATTGCGGTATTTACGAGTATTTAAGTATTAAGTGTGTATATATGTATATATATATATATATATATATATATATATATATATATATATATATATATATATATATATATACACACACACACACACACACACACACACATCTGAAGGTGACAATCATGAAAGTTCAATTTGATAATTTGAATAATTTGATTATTTAGGGACCCCTGGTGGACAGATCTGTCCGGTGAGTATTTTGATGGATTTTGAGACAGGCATGGGTTGTGCATTACAAAATGAAGTAATAAATATAAGAAAAAAAATAATACACTTGATTTAAATGAAGGCATTTTGCTCAGTATTTATGCAAACGTTGATTAAAATACTGTAACACGTTTAAAATATAGATAAGATATATGTTTTTATTCAGACACGTCAATAGACTACTTTGTACCTTTTTATACAAAGATATAAAATGCTTGCCAAGCAATTAGAATTAAGCATTTAAAGGGACATGCCATTACATTCCCAGGATGAAATATTATAATCCTAAAAATGCCCCTGTCCCTACAGATATACACAAAGCACATATAGCCATATCATCATCATCATCAACGTTTTTACTATGAACATACAATTTATTTATAGAATTATATCAATTATATTTTAAAATAAACTATTCACATTTAGTGTTATTATTATATAAAAAATATTGACATTATTATAATGTTCTCATATAATACAAATATATATATTTTAAAAAGAAAAGAGTAATGTTTGATTAGAGGATTAAAAAATAAATAAAAGACACACACACACACACTTAAAAAAATCTAATAAAATCAAAGAAGTTACACAGGCGCCATATACATTAATTGCAGAAATGCCACAAATAATTTGTAATTAACAACTACCACTAATAAATATTCGTTTTTGTTTGTCTTTTTAACACTCAACTGTCGCCCCCTGCCGGACACTCAAAGCAAATGCTGTTAAGACACGATACAAACGGATGAGGAATGTTCAAAACACTGTTCATTAAAAATAAAAGTTTTGCCATGTTGTGCTATGTTGACTCTATATATTCGGTTTAACCTGTTTTGTTTTTCTCTTCTAAAATAAAACGAACCTGCTTCCTTCCTGTGAAAGTAGATCATACCAGTCTCGTTTCCTCTTTCTTGTGTTTTCCCGTTATCCTCATACACGCTAAAGATTATCTTTTACTTTATAACTAAGAAATATAATTCATTGTAACTTAAGTGGATGATTCGTGCTCACTGTGTGTTACAATGACCATACCCTTAAAAGCTATAACCTTCAAAACTAAAAGACAAAATAAAAGTAGTACATTATACTTAAATCAACCTTTAATCAAAAACGAATCATATACAATAAAAACACACAGTCCAATAAAAATATAACCCCCGACTCTTTTCATAATAGCGCACAAACCTTTGCATTGAAAAACACATTAAACAACTGAACAATGATTCATTCAGTGGTTACTTTACATTCAGTTTTAGTTTAGTCTATCAATGTAATGAGAATCCATCTGTAGAAAGGAACCTGTCAATCATGTCAAATGATCTCTCTGGTTGATCGTAAGGCAAAATGTGCCCACCTCCCCTCACAATTACCTACAGAGACGAAAAAAAAAATAAAATTAGTTATTAGTGGACATGAGTGTATTTTTAAAGCTGGTACGGACAGACACAGGCATGAGCCAATGTAGCATTTATTTTAATGTGTCCTACTTTACATAATATTTTAATACATTTAAGCAAATTTTTTTGAACTAGCAATAGACAGAATAGGTATGGCTTCCAGCCAATAATGATTATTTCAAAATTAGACGATATATTGTTTGATAAATTAAATATATTGATCTGGCGGTACTGCAAAGCCTGACCTGAAAGAATTCCCCCACTTGTCGGACGTAACCTGCCACTTCAGTATCACTGGGCTGGACCTTCCAGTGGAAGCGCTCTGCTTTTTTATACTCGTCCGCTCCGGTCCAGTTCACCGTGGGCAGGAAGCGCTCGGTCAGAGGAGCTGCTACGATGACATCAAGCTGCCCGCTGTAGATCAACACCTGTGAACAGACGATCACATCCAGCCCACAGAGACTTTTTTTTTTTTGTTTTCAGAAATCATGTTAATTTCGAACATCTCTCAGTTATCATTGTACTGCACTGAGTAATGTTTTGCTCCACACAATGAAACTACAGAGATTTGATCATTTAAATATAATTTAACTATGAAATATTATTATAGAGTGACAGCTGTAGATAGCCTGCTATACCGTTATACGGTTTGTATTTTTGGGCCATTTAAAGGCTAAATTCTAGTTATTTAATTATTAAATAATAATTATTTATAGTTTTGAGCCTGTTAATAACATTAAAAATAAAAATTAGTTTTAATAAATTAGTCTAAAAAAACTGAATTATTTTTTATGCCCGATTTTACATGGTTAAATTGTTATTTTTATCTCAATTAATGCCATTCTATTAAACCATTGTTTCTGCCATGGAATAAGTGCATTTATTAATTGGCAAAAAAAACGAATAACTCACCACTTTTAACAACTTTCAAAAATCATGTTTTTTTCCATTGTGCTTTCTAATTAATCTTGGTCAAACTGCAATTAAAAAACATTCAGCTAACCAACTTGCTAATTTACTGGGGATCTTTTATAAAATTATACATGTATGTGTTTGTATTTCTTCTGACATAATATATTGACAAAGAATACACAAATACATTAAAATGTAAACGAAAACTTATTTTGGATGCAATTAATAATTTGACAGAACTGATTTTTTTTTTTAAACAAACAGAGTTACCTGTTTTTACAAATTAACTATTCAAGTGTTTTGCACATCCCTAAAAAAAAGTACTAATATGATTAAAGAATTGTCATTTAACAATGGTTATAAAACATTTCCATAATGATAATGGAAATGTTTTATATGGTTATAAAACAACCCTAACACTGAGCTAGTTTCCTCACCCTATAGTTGTCCATGAGAACGCCCAACCAGGGTTTGATGGACTTCATGACATCCTGAAGAAGATGCTTCTCAACATCGGAGCCGTCATTGAAGGTGAGACTTCCTACATGGATGGAACGTCGAACATCTGGCAGATTCACAAACCCAGAAAAGTACTCCTGATCTGGAGGTTCCTGTTTAAGGAAAGAACACATAATGAGTCAAGAACTGCTTATTTCGCAATCATATGCTTGTGATGAAGTGCGTGTGTACCTGACACTGCATGTAGTTGAAGTAGTTGGTGCAACCAGTGACGTTTTCGAAGTACGAGGGATAAGGAGAAAGATCGCCATTCAGTAAGCTGTCAAAAACCTGACAGAGAGACGAGATGTTTTCAGAACGGATGCGACGGATGAGCCCCGGAGTGTCCTGATTTAATCACACTCACCTGAAAAGCCTCCACCCACTTCTGCTCCTGGATGAGCTTGACTCCTGCATCCGTCTGCATCTGCACATGCTGCCTCTGCAGTTCGTCCACGAGACCCGTCTGATAGAGGAAATCTGCATAACCTCCCAGCATCTGAGACAAAAGAGGTTTAGAGGGAGTCACGTATGAACAAAAGTAAAAGTCAAGTAAAACGTGTATGCTTTTCATGATACATTATTAAAGAAGCTTTACAGAAAGTTGTGTTTATAGCACCTTAGGGCCTGTTCAGAGTGACAGCACTTCAGTGAATTATAGTTACCTGGCATTTGATGAGAGAAAAAAAAAAAAGTTTTCATTTACCAGTTCAGGGTCACACAGACCATCTCCAATGGCCACTCCTTTGAAGTTGATCTTCACTTTGGCGGAGGGATTGTTCTTGTGGATGTAGTAGCCAATCGCTGGAACATACTTTCCTGCATACGACTATGGATTTTAAATATAGTTAACAATAGTGTTTTGACTGCACTAGAGAGTAGGATTCTTATTATATCAGTGCAAAATGAGGTGTACTTTCTCACCTCGCCTGTAGCGTAAAACGGGTTTAGCTGAAACTCACTGAATATCTGGAAGAACTGAGTCAGTGCGCTGTGCAGGGGACAAAAAAATTAATATAATAATAATAATCTTGTGCATCACATCTCACATGATCTTAGATATACAACTTTTCCCACTGTACCTGTACAAGTCTCTGCCCACATCATCCTGGTTTTGGGCAAATCCTCGGTCATCCTCCGTGAAACTCCATCCTGTCCCAACCTTAAAAATTAAAAACCACAAATATCAATCTAGTATGTAGAATTAAATGAAAGCCTGTCATAGAAACACTGGACTGTGGAGTGTATAGAGTCGCAGTAAGGCTATCAAGTGATGAAAATACATTGTGATTCTTTGTGGATGACACAGAAGACAGAAAATATGCATCTCAATATAAAAGACACTCGGATGTAACTAACATGTTTTTCTTATAACAAGAAGAACTGAACATTTAAATGCAATAAAGCGATAAACAAAAAAAGTATAGTCAACTAATATTTCAAATGTAGCAAAAAATTAAAAAGGATTATAAAGAACAATAGGCAACACTTAAATGTTAACTAATAAGACCTTATTGTAATGTTAAAAATGAGCAACAGCAACATTACAAAAGTTATTATTCCTTAATACAAATTAGTAAGTATTCAGTGATATTTTATATTTTAACAAGCTGATGAGAAAAGTATTCTCGAAAAGATTATCAGTTTGTATTTGTATTATATAGTTATTAATTGTATTTTGAGGTGCCCATGATAACAGTATCATGCATGTTTATTATCGTGATATATATTTTTTAGAAAACACCAGAACATGTCTACTCACCGGGTTGTCGATGTAAAGAACAGAGTACCGTGATGTCCAGGGGAAATCCCTATAGCCCACTGCAGAACGACATTAAATGGTTAACCGAGGTTTTACAGTAATATCATACATTGATATCTGCAGTGTGGGGTTTCACTATTAATCAAATGGTTTCTGGCCCAAAAAAAAACATCTACAATACAATGTTTATAAGACAAAGAAACAACATGATAATCTCCATCACCGATGTACTCACACGTGAGGTTCTTATGCACAAAATATGGGCCGTGCTCCACAAACAAGCCAAACATGGAGGTGCCCCCAGGTCCTCCCTGCAGCCACAGCAGCACCGGGGCCGTCTCCGGCCTCTCCTAAACACAGAAAAACACGCTACAATAAATAAGTGTGCAGCGATAACATCACTGTATAAAAATAATTAACTTAATTAGATGCACCTGACTCAAGTGTCGCCAACGGATGCAGAACTACAGTCAGCAGACCTGACTCTTATCTTTAGTGCCGTTCATGCACAACGTAAAAAAAAAAAAGGGAATAACGTTATATTACCTGGGCAGGGAAGAACCAGAAGAATAGGTTACTGTTGTAGGTCTTGTTCACAGTGAGATATCCCGAGTAACTCTTGACATTGGCGCCAGGAAGGGGTCCCACCAAACTCAGTTTTTTGGCTGCGCATCCAAAACGAAAGTTAGCATGCAGGTCAGAAACGAGAAATGATTCTTGTGGACAACCAAAATAAATTCGACCAATCTATCGGTCCCTCACTGACTAACTTCTCCGTAATGGATAAAACAGCTAATGAAGACTTGTCTATAAACGTCTTATACAAATAACTATTTATCGCTTTTCACGAATTGAAAGTAAAGAAGAGGAACTGAAATTATTCAAAGCAAACGGCAAGCTTACCTTCTTCGATCTTGCCTTGCTCCAGGTAAGGGGTGAGCATCAGAGGTTTGCCCGGGTCAACTCCAAAACGGGAGCCGCTCACGCGGTGTGATTTCCGGCAGAAGAACGAGGAACAGCCGCGGGAGCCGACAGACTGCAGAAGAGCCCCGAGGAACAGCAGCCTCAGCGTTTCCTTCAGCATTATACAGCTCTGACTGGAGGCTGTAAAGACACATGACACCGGCGATTCAGTTTGATATTAAAAGGCTCGCGTTACCCGATACCTGTTATTACAAGCCTAAACATATCAGACGAGAGAAAAGACGGTCTGTGGATTATAAAAACATAGTATACGAACGAGGCGTATTATGTTATTAGTATGCGAACAGGAAAGACTGCGTGCAGAAATGGCAGACGTGACAGGTATTAAATCAAATAATTGATCGTTTATACACACCTTGCTTTCCTGACCAGTAATAGTAATATTTAACGTTACCTTGAAGCTAGACGCCAGAAATCAGAAATCCCGAAGCCGCATGAAGCTGAAGTAAACGCGGATCAGCTTGTTGTCACGCTGTGGATGCGTCGAGGTCACATGACTTTATGGCCTCGATGTCATGTGACCGCTTTAATACAGGAACTTCGAGACGCGTCTTTATGCAGACGTTTTTGTTTTGATTATTTTTATTTATTATTATTACACAAGAGCAAGGGAAACCAATTTTGTACATCTCAAGCATTCAACAACAGCTAAACAAAATTAATACAAACATAAATTAAAAATAAAGTAAAAAAATTCTAATTGTATTACTTATACGTGCATTAGGGTAGTTGCTTGAATGTGAAAAGCTTTAGAATTTGTAAAGTTTTTATAAGCTTCTTGTTTGGTGATCTCATACGAAAGGGTTTCAAAGTATAGTTTAAGATCAGTGATATAAAATGTAATATATGATGGTTTTTTCTGAATTACTTTTGACTTATGAATATAACACTTTGCTAAGATAATTAACAGACTAGTGATGTAAATTTGTTTATCAGAAAAAAAAATATGGGTTTTTGCCCATTCTTGTAAATAAGCTGGTTTGCAATTAATACGTTATGCTGAATCCAGTTCTCCATATAATGACTTGTTTTTATGAATTATATTGTTCGACATAAAACACCTGCTAGGAGAAAAAATGTGTTTGAACAAGTGAAGAAAAAGAGGCATGCTGCTCTCGAAAGATCTTCTGCCTTACTTAATAAAATTCTTCCTTGAATAGAAAGATCTCTCATTAGCCATTAATCATACCTCTTTCGCATTTTATCAGTTACATTTTTTATTGTTTGGTGTAGAGTTTATAATGCAGACTACCAGTGTGACGCTTTTGTATTTGTATTTACTGATTTTATTCCATTCAGTGACAGTCAATTATTAGTACTTGAACGTGTATTATTTCGTCTTGTTTCCAACATTTCAATAGGAATGTGTTGAGCTCTAATCATGTTTTTATCCAGAAAAAAACTCAGCTCCTCTGTATAACTCCATTTAAGGCAGTCTTGCCCGGACCAACATGGCGGACGCGTCCGCTAGTGGACGTGACGTATTGTCTTGCCCGAACAAACATGGCGGACGTGTCTCCAGTTTGACGCTTTTCCGTCAAAAACACTGACTCCTATAGGCCCATTTGAGAGAAACAGTTCCCAACCCACATAGCAGCTTTTTCCGACAGTTATAGCCTATTATGCAATATGTATTTGCTATATGTAATAGAGAAAGCCTACTAGTTTTGCCTAAGTAATTAAGGCGATTTCTCAGGGTTGCTTTATTTAAAAAAAATAAAAAATCTGTAGATATGTTAACATCTAACTACAGGCTGAATTTTCTTCAAAACTGGGACATGTTGTCACACTTAACAGAGTGTGTGTTACAATGGAACCTGCCATTAAACAGTCTATTATGAACTCTGGAACAAAATCTAATCAGGTAGCTAAAAATAATAGGCTAAATGCCAAAACATTGCAAAAAAATTACAAATTATTAAATTATTAAAAAATCTATACAATTAATTAAACATAAAAATATTTAACTATTTTATCCAACAAAAGGGAAATTTGCATAGATTCATTATATTTAAAATGCATGTGACAACATGCCCCAATAAAAACTTGCTGTGACTTGACATTTATGAAGAAACAGCCTTGTGTAACATGCTACAGCTCACTTAAGAGGCATATAGTCCTACCTAAAAAAGGCCTCTTACAGTAGCTTGCTCTGTTCCTTTTCTATTCTATCTGTTTTCCTTTTATTATATCATAAAAAAAACTTGTATGTGTGCTACGTTAACCTAACTGAGGCTTGTTAGAGCACTTGCGTTTCATTGCTCTTTTGATTGCTTCCATTGTCCTCATTTGTAAGTCCCTTGGGATAAAAGTGTCTGCTAAATGACTGTATGGCTAAAAATATAGGCTATTTGCCATTTGTGTATAAGCAATTTGCTGTTTTCTGTTTGCAAAAAAAAAAAAAGACTTAAATTTTGAATTCCAAGAAGAAACATAGTAATAATGGGTATAAATATAAGCAATTATCTCTTTTTCTTTTTTAACAGTGTCGACTTCATTCATCAAACTATTTAATTGATGTTTATTGCTATAAATTATAGGTTTAAACTGTATTTAAAACACATCTTAAATGCTGGTTACAACCCTCAGGGCAAACCTCAAAAATAATGAGTAACAGAAAAATATTTAGTTTGACCTATTGAGGTTGACATTAAACATTTTCTAAAAGTATAGCCTAGTCCCACCTCTTTTACAGCTCTTTTTTTTAGACAGGAAAAAGTAGACCTAGGTCTATTTCATGCTATATTTGTGGAAGGTGCAATCTGCTTTTCAAGTGGGTATGAAAAAATTGCATGCCTTTAAAGTGTACAGTGATGTAATAGACTACAGACATGTTTTTAACGCTGCAGGTTAATTTGTTAGATCCTCCTGAAACCCAGCTATGGAGCTTTTGCCTCAGTAGTTGACGTTATATCTTTGTGAACTCTCAAAGATATGATTATATTTTGTAATTGTCATTTAAACTTAAATAGTTGTCAAATTGTTTGTCATAAACCAAGGAAAGATTTAAAGGGATTTCAAAATATCCAAATATAATGATATACATGTCCACTGTAGAGCACAAGAAGACTCAAAGCATGTTTATATGTGCATTTTGTAGACATAACAGTTAAATTGGGGAAAAAAATCTATATTTAAACAAAAATATTAGATATTGTTATGAAAACCTGATCAATTGTTACTCCCATTATGACGGATCTTTTTTGCTGCCCTAACAGGAAATAAATAAAAAAGGTTACAGTGTTAATTTGTACACACATGTTGCATAAATCAAAACTGTATATGAAATCATTTAAAATCCAAAAACCTAAAAATTTATAAATAAAAAAACACACTTTATTTTTTACACTTTATATATATATATATATATATATATATATATATATATATATATATATATATATATATATATATATATGTGTGTGTGTGTGTGTGTGTGTGTGTCTTATATGATTATATATATATAATTACGTATTTATTATTTAATTATATATATAATAATTATTATTAATTAATTATTAATAATTTATATATATATATATATATATATATATATATATATATATATATATATATATATATATATATATATATATATATATATATATATGTAGTCCTAGTGTCCTCTACAGAAAAATAAATAAATAATACTCCCAGGAAGGATATTTGATAGATCTTGCCACAAAACAATCATCTAATGCCCTTTTTTTTTTTTTTTTTTTTAATGGAACTCCTACTCTACCTTTATTATGTTAATGCGCTGTGTTACGCGCATGCTTTAACTTCGCAGCATGTCAACTTTCTCACGCGGTCACAGAAGCACAGGCTCGTACGCAGGTTTACGGCGCGCTCAGGTGCACGGGAGGAACGCGCGCGCGTCTCTTCCTCTTTAAGAAGGCGGACTCGCCTCCGCACGCACCGTGTGTTTATTACGAGCCTTGAAGCGGCACATGGAAGCGATACAGCCGAGTCCCTCTCTCTCGAAATATGGCGAAACCCACTGGCGCTGACAGCGCGCGCAACGGCCGGGAAGTTTTGGGGCATTCTGCTTTTCGCTGCGACGGGGAGTAGATGAGCTGTCACATTTCCTCTACGTGCGCCTCTGAGGTTGTATCAACTAGTTTCGTCGTTTGGTTCTTCTGCTGCCACACGCGCGCCTGTAAATGCGGCAGCGCTGGCGACTCCCGTCTGATCCGACGCTCGCAGCTGGACGTTATCGGCTGTTTAGGAGGAACTCTGGAGAGCTGAAGACGGGTCAGGAGAGCGGAGACTGAGATGGAAGAGCCGTCAAGCCCTAACAGACGCCAGTAAGCGGGTGGATTCGGTGAATTAGACGCGATGGCAGCGTCAAGCAACTCCAGTCTGTCGGGGTCCTCCGTCTCTTCGGGTGAGTACCGATGAATCAAAACCAAACTCGAATCTGAATAAACAGTTGACGTGTGATTTATAGCGGAATGGAGACGGCCGGCGCTGGCGGTTTGATTTCTGTGGTTTGGGATGTAATTAAAGCAGACAGGATAGAACACGGCGAAGAGGTGTGTCGTACCTTTTCTTCATCCAGGGTGAACTAGACCCACCTTTGACTTCCTTCGCCGATGCACGAGCACGCGGTCGTCGCTATCACCGATGCACGCTGGCAGATGATTGTGTAATGTCACACTCACTGTGCACGAGTTTGAAAGGCCACCTCTATCTGATCATACTTGCACGATAGCAAAAACAGACCCAGGATAAGGATAAGTAAGGGCAACTAATCAGAACTAAATCAAAAAAAATGTGCACTGTGCTGAATTGGATTTCCAAATAATATTTTCATTTCTTAGTGAAACATCATTACTGCCTACACTGAAATTTTATGTGGAACTATAAGCCTTTGTCTTTATTTTTACACTCTCTCTCTCTCTCTCTCTCTCTCTCTCTATATATATATATATATATATATATATATATGTGTGTGTGTGTGTGTGTGTGTGTGTGTGTGTCAGCTCGTTATCATAAAGTCCATAAATATTGCATGAATATTATCTTATATTTTTCGATTTATTTTAAATCGTTGCACATAATCAGATCCTGTTCCCACGACTTTGTACAGTAAACAGCAGATTATTATTATATATAACTATCTGAGGAAATATCAGCATGTAGCATCATGATCTTGAATACAAGGCTAATAACAGCTAAATGAACCATCAAGCCTCTACAATCAGCCCTTTTATATTTATAGCATATTTCTTAACATTGTGTTTGTGTAAGTGGACGTGAAATGAATCCACTCGTGTACATCGTGTTATGAGGAAAAAAAACAGTTGTGTCCAATTCATTATGCCTTTAGTCTGTTTATTAATATCGGACTTGTTAAAAAAAAAACTTATTAACAGTTAGGACTTTTCTGTCAGGATGTTTAAAACTGTAGAAATGCAAAAGACTCACTTTGTGGATTGACCCAAATGTAATTTTGGGCATATCGCTAATGTCAGCATTCTTTATAAATTTGTTATCAGTGTCAACTATTGATATCCCAAGTAAATCCCTGGCGGTAATGCCAACAACAACATGTTTTGGGGGTGTTTTTGTCCATTTCATGTTGTAACGTGGGAACCAAGAACTGGTTTGGACACATCCAGTACAAATGCACTTCCCACCCATTGTCTCAAGGGATCTAGGTTACAACAGGCATGTATATCCTAAATCTCTACATTTTTTTGCATGTAAAATGAGTCATCAAACGTTTTCATGGGTGTGTGATGAAAACTAATTACCCTAAAATCTGTTCATCTCTCTGTTTTATTCACTCGAAAGAGTTTCTATTATCCTGATCTTATTATCTCCGCGAAATTATTGATGTTGAAAATGAGCTTTAATGACCTGTCATCTTCCTTGCTGGGTGTCATGTGTTTGAATGAAGGTTGACTGCCGATATATATATTAAACCTTCTCATACAATTACTTGCTACTTTTAAAAACCTATTATTTATATTTTCACGTAAAATATAAATAATAGCTAAACTGACATACTACACATTTAAACCTTCACCATATACTCTGCCTTTTATTTAAACCAAAACGCAATAAAATGTTGTGAAATATTGCAGTCTAAAATAAATGTTTTCTATTTGAATGCATTTTAAAATGTCCGTTGGCTAAGCTGAATTTTTCTGTAGCCATTTCAGTCCTCTGTCTCACACGATCCTTCATGAATTAGTCTAATATTGTGATTTGCGGCTCCAAAAAATATTGCTTATGGCAAATATTTAAACTGTTGTGCAGCATTGAGCATTTTTTTTTAAATATAATGTTTTTTGTGACATTGTGAATGTCTTTAATGTCACTTTTGATCATTATGCTGAATAAAAGCATTACAGTCTTTCAAAAAAACTGAAAAGAAATCACACTGACCGCAAACTTTTGACTGTCAGTGCATATAGGGATTTATTTACGTCTTGTGGTCTTAGATAAGAAACAAGCATTGGGTGGAAGGGAAACCACCGTTCCTAAATGCGCCGTAAGACGAAAAAGCGTCCGTTTGGCTGGAGGTGTGAGAAGCATAAAGGGTGCGCAGGTGTTTAAATACACCGATCACAAGTGTGAGGAGAGATAAGGTTGGAAACGCACTCAGAATCACTCCCACGCAGAAAAGCACGTTAACACCCTGTTCTCATGCTGTGCCGCTCGGCACTGCGTTTATAAGAACAGAAGGAGAGATGTGTGTGTGATCTGAGGGACAGTACCCTGTCTCAAGGGAGTACAAGTTCAAATAACAAGCTTTGTTGAATGGGCGTGTAAAGAAGAACCATTTTCGTGTAGGCACTCATTCCATTAAAGCTCAATAGGGACCTCGGGGGGGGAGGGAAAGAGAGGGTTTGTCTAATTCACTTCATGCTTGCTGTAACTCTTCATGCAGACGCACAGAACCACGACTCCTCCTCCACGCCAAGCCACGGCTCTTGAGATCCAGTGAAGGGATCGAGCCAAGCCACGACTCTCCGCGGTCGCCATCTATTCCCAAATAGATTATCTCACATGCATGCTGCTGAAAAAGCAGAAGTGCACTGCGGCCACGAGGCCTGCAGAAGGCGGGGAGTCTTTTCTGCCTGCGGTACGGAGAGCTGTCATTAGCTCCGTGCCCCCGGTGTAATCATGGGATGCTTTATACCGCGCCTCTACCAGCCTCGCCGTGTCTGTCACAGGAGTATCATTATGTTAGAAAAACGCTTTTTTTGCCAGAAACCTTGTTTCATCTAGTTCGGGTGCGTGTAACACGCACGTTCTGCTTTATATTAGCCAAAAACAGGGCTGTAAACAAATGCAGGGCAGACTGGGCGAGATGGATGCCGCTCGGCGCAGCTCTTCTGACTTCAAAGGCCAGTTGGAGCTTTGATGTTTCCCTGAAGGAAAACCGGGGCTGCAGCTCAGAGCTGCAAGCTTGTGAGTGTTTCAGAAATGAAGTTGAAATTATGGGTGATTTCATGGGTTTGATTTATTTATTTTTTTATCTAAAGGAGTGGTGTTTGGCTTAAGCTTGGGGCATTTGACCAGAAGGTCGCTAGTTTAATCCCAGTAAGGAGGGACTTGATCTTCATTGTACCCTTGGGCAAGACATTTAACCCCAGATTGCTCCAGGCAAATTGTCCTGGCTATAAGTGCACTTTAATAAGTCGCTGCGGAAAAGTCTTCAGATAAAAGACTGCTTACATACCCCTTGAATCTGCAAGGCCATTTACAATTGTAATCTGACTTTTATTTGGTTTAATCACCAAGTACTATGTAAGAACATATTTTCTTGTTACTTAAAGGGATAGTTCACCCGAAAATGAAAATTCTGTCATAGATTTCTTAACCTCGTGTCGTTCCAAACCGGCAAGTGCTTTATTCATCTTTGGTGCAGATATTTTTGATGCATTTTGAGAGCTCTCTGACCTTAACGCAGGAGTCTTGCGTGATAAACGTATTTAGGTAGATTTTGTCTCACACACTCGAAGATACAGACCAAGAGAGTCTTTTATAACACGCAGACTTTCGCACTACATGTAAACGATATTCTTTCTTGTATTTTCCTGTCAAAATAACAGATTTCCTATGGAATTCTTCAGTTTTTAAGAACTGCTGGTTTCTCTGGTAGTGGGTGGAACTAATGCGTGAAAGACGATCTCATTGGCCCCCCCCTTTATAGAAACACTTAATGATAAATGTGCACCACCACCAGTCCTAATCAGTCAACATGACAAATATGCATTCATACAAAGTTATATCGTTATATTATGCTAAATTTGACTAATATTGTATTATAATTCTTGACTGACTGCTGCTATATGTCAGTCGATAAATAGTGTAGATGAATGTACAATGTTTTATAATAATAATTTATTATATTTAGTGTCTATTTGATTTATTTAATATTTGGGGCATGCATTTTTTTTAGGTAACACAATAGTTTCTTTCACTGGTAATTAGTTACTTTAAAATGGTGTAACTCAGTTACTATTTGTGAGAATTAAGAAATATAATTAATTACTTTTTCAAAGTAACGTGCCCAACACTGGTCATAGCTTTGAAAATCATTGTTGGACCTATGATTTCACGTGTATTATCTCTTTGCTACGTTTCTGGACGTTGATCGTGTTAATTACATTGCTGTCTATGGGAGGGTAAGAGAACTGTCAAAATGGATCAAAAATATCTTAATTTGTGTTCTGAAGATGAATGGAGGTCTTATGGATTTGGAAAGACATGAGGGTGAGTAATTAATGACAGAATTTTGGGGTGGAGTAACTCTTTAAGGCAAAGCTGAATTGCCAGCAACCATTACTCTACTATTTAGTTCCACATGATCCTCAGAATTAATTTCAATATTTTTTTATTATCTATTAGTGTTGAAAAGATATTTGTAGAAATCATACACATTTTTGATGAACATGAACATGAACATGTCTTTACTGTCACATTTAAAAACTTAAAAAAATGTTTGAATTATATATATTTTATTATACATTTTACATATTTACAAAAATTATGTGAGTGTCTGTGTATCTGTAATATATACATTTAGAACATACATTTTCATTTAGAATTCAAAAACATTTTCTTTTTGGTGTTTTAATGTTTTTTTTTTGTTTTTTTTTAATGCATAGTAGATTTGGACCAAAACAATGCATTTTGTCATTGACCCAAACATTGTCCTTTTTCATTTTGACCGCACCTCTGTTCTTGGTCATAGTCATCTTGAAAGCAGTGTCTATTTTCGGTGTTCTTTTGGTTCACTGAGTTGAGATGAAGTGTATGCGAGACCCGCAACAGGAACAGATCACATGATTGAAAGCTCTGGTAAGCAAACAGCAAGAGAGATAACTCACAACAGCGACTGCCTGTCCATTTCACTCTGCCTCTTTACGTTTCAGTCGGCATCGGATGAGGTGAAGCTCTGTTCTTAGTTCTGGAGTTGCTTAACATCAAAGTCAACAGCCAAGGAAAAAGAGAATAAGAAGAACTCTTGCAATCAATTCATGTGAACAAAATGGCTCTTAAGCTGAAGACAGTCTGGGTAAATGTCACATAGCGGCGGTCACGTAAAAGAACCTCGGTTTTTCAAGGTCTGTACTAAGCTGTTGCACATAGCTAAAAGAAGCATGAATGAAGGGGCGATAGACTGAATGGAACCTCAGCCTGTGATGACAGAGATGGTAAATGAGGCGTGCACATCACTTACTGGCCCGAAAATGGTACTTTCTCTTCTTCGCTCTTCGGAAAGCTGCTCATTATTATAATCTTGTTTTTAAAGGCTTTCGTTTCTGACAGAAGCCACTGTAATACGGTCTGTTCATTAGTGGTCACCTTAATAGTTTCCATGGCTTCTCGTGTGATTCCTGCTGTAGTTTTACAGTCAGTAAGTCTGAGTGAAATAGGAGGCTTATTTAAGCCTGCAGTTTTATTGGTGGATGGAGTGAGAACTAGAGGAGAGTAGATCGTTTAAATGCTCACCTCTTCCTGCGTCTCTGCATTTATTATTAATCACCTCTGTGGAGACCCCTGTGGTCATCCATCACCCTCTGGAATCGCATTACCAAACAATGCCTGTGTGCTTGCGTACTGTACATGTGCACATGTGTGTAATCTCAGATGGCTGGCCCACCGACCCCCAGCAATCTGTTCGCTGACCGTCTGATGCGTTTCGCACACAAAACTGGAAAGCACTTTCTCTATCTGGCAGGCTCTAATCTGATTGGCTGGCTTTACACAACTTCCTTGAGAATGTGTTTAAAGGACTTGTTTAGTAGTATTTTTAAGTTAGGCTGATACGTGAGCGCAAACATTTGTCAGTTTAGGCGTTCATTTTGAGACTTTGTTAGTAAAATACATATCAAAAAGAAAAAATTGGTTTAGGGACCAATTTTCACTAGTAACATATTGCTTATCAGACAATCAGAGATGTATTTAGAATTGTACCTCCACTATGTCTCTGCAAATGGAAATGCAATCAGTTCACTTCAGAAAGTTGTATAATGGCAGTGAATGGGTGTTAAGATTCCATCCATAAATCCAATTTATTGGACTTCAAAATCTTATCACCCATTCACTGCCATTATATAATTAGCAAGAGCCGCAAGACATTTTTCTAAATTAACACCAATTGCATTTGTCTGAAAGTCATATACACCTAGGAAGGCTTGTTTTATTGCAGGAAACGTTGTAGTTAATAGTTAGTTAATAGTGAAAATTGGTCCCCCACATTTAAGTGTGACTGGGAAAAAAACTATATATATATATATATATATATATATATATATATATATATATATATATATATATATATATTTTTAATATTATTTCTATATATTTTATATATTATTTCTATATTTTTATATATATATATATATATATATATATATATATATATATATATATATATATATAAATGCTTTACTTTCTAAATTTTCTTTTATGGAAAGATATCATTAATCTGTTATTTTTATTATTATAATATATTATTATTGGATATTAATTAATTGTAATAATTCTTTATGATGGTGATGATTATGATTTTATAGATTACTAATATCTTTTTAATATTATTGTATAATAATTTTTTTTCAGTATTGTTCTACAATAATTTTTTAAAAAACATGTTAAATAAACAATTTCAAGGAGTTTGTTTGTAGGCCATCACATAAGTTAATACCACCTTCATTCCTTTTGATTATTGAAGAGTATAGGCTCTGTGACCAACACAAGTTTGATTCTTTTATGCTTTGGTTATCATAATAGACTTTGAGGCCTAAATACAGTAAAGTATATAAGTAAAAAAGCTAAATGTAGGCTTAACAAATTAGACACAGTGATATGACTTCAACGTTACCTCAGTTAAGCGTCTTTAGTCTTTATTTAAAAACACTTTGCCTGAAAGTGTAAGTCAGAATAGGTTGCAAGAGAGCAACTAACTTGTTTCCAGGTTTTAACCTACAGAAAGAACAAATTCTCTGGATGGTTAAATATCAAAATATATCGTCCTTCATAAGAGGGCTATAATGGCTATAATAAAATGCATTGTAGACCAGACATTGTATACCTTTGTCTACGTGAGACTGTGTGTGTGTTTCCTTTTGCCAATCAAAAGTGAGGGGCTTCCAAGAGTACATGAGCTTGTATGTGCACACACACACAATTAAACAAAGGCGTACAGCCTCACAGGAAAATACCCAAACCCACCCTCACTTGCATGCAGTGTTACAGGATAAACACACTTCATCTTGCCTTCCCTCACGATCGCTCCGTCTGATGCCTCGTCTCACACATAGTCACAAAATTCTCCACATTTCCTGCCAGTTCTGTTCCATGTCTTCTCCACAGAATATCCCCACACTCTTTAGGCTCATTTTGTGAAGTGGAAGAGATGTGTGGGTTTGCGTTCTGTGCCTCAGAGAAACGTAGAGTCAATATAATACACCCCAGCTCTTCTAGAGCAGCATACTGTACAGATGGCCTCCCCACAGGAGCTGGAACATGTCCTCGAAAACACTTGATCAGCACTAAATGTGTGTGTATTACAGATTCACATATGTGTGTTCGCTGAAACAGACTGCCGTGTGTGTAGATACGGTTTTGCCGACATTGTTGGTACCAAATGTCTCTACAGGCAGTGTTTTCTTCATAATTCTTTTGGGGTTTTTACACATCTAGACTTCACTTGACACAACAATAACATTTGACTATAAGTCATTTACATTTAAAATGCAGCGTTGAGAGCTTCTTTGTGTTTTGTTGCGTACAAACTAGCCAATAGATGCCAAAGCAGAATCAATCTACGTCTTCGAGCAGAACCAAATAGTGGTGTCTTGTTTTCCAGAACAATGGGAATTTTTTAGCTTTCAATTTTTTTGTGGCCTTTTCAATGTGTGACAGATTACTTTTGTTGCTCAGTTCAAGTGGTACATGAACCGATCTTCTCCTACTCTTTACTGTAGCACAAAAGAAACATGAATGAACACCACAAGGTATCTTGTTTCAACCGAGGAAAGGCGGCAATACATACCATTTTTTAAGTTTAAGTCTACCAAACTTAATGTACTCTTTTGTCTGGTTTATTTGTCGGACAAAAAAATGGCAGATTGATTGGTCAGATTGTTGTCTATCAGACTCCAAGGAAAAACATTAAATTGACCCTTCATAAAGACCTGCCCTCCTTAGTTACTGTTGCTATCTCCGACTAACAACTGCCTGGATTCTGATACAAACCAGTCTTTTTTTAATGATTCATTAAAAGAATCACTTGTTTATGAATCACAGTGATCATGCTGTGTTGCAGGACTTGAAACAGCATACCTTTTTCAAATTCAGCCTATGTTTTTAATTCACTAAAATGAAACCATCATAAACCTTGTTTCAAACCAAAAAGCAGTGACTCTCACACTCGATAAACATTCACATAAGGCTTAATTTTTTTTCTTTGCCATGGCCCTGTAAATACTGTCGCCGTTGACAAGGAAACACTTCTCACAAGGACAGTAAACCTGAAAACACATATTGTAGGGATCAGCCAAGTGTTTAGCTGTAAGCATTAGAAATAATAGCATAATAAAGTCAAAGTAGAATGTATAGAAAGTAAGCGAGTGATAGAATATGTAAGGGTGTTGGGATTAAGTAGTATATTTTGTCACAACTTTTTAATAAGGTCGTGTTCCTCAGCAGGCACATATTTTAGTCGGGGTGTTCGATTGAAGTACATTCTGCTAGTGTGCGTCTGCATTTCTATGTGTGTTTTGCCCTAAGGAAGCCTGTTCCCTCTCATCTGCTGAGCTTTAATTTGTGTGAGAGATAAGAGTCTGCCCAAGAAAGTGGGAGCTGTGAGGGTGTGTGTGAGCCGCAGATAGTCGTCCAACTCTCCATCTCAAAGCAGCTTTGACGCTCTCAGAATCTTTTAAGCAAGCGAATCTTTCCTGCTCCAGCCCGAAATCAACAGCAAGTGACATTTAACATTACCCAGCCTGTAAATTATTACCTCAAATGGATGCCTGTGCTAAAGCGCTACGGAGCAGTCGAATACGATAAGAGCTTTTGCAGCATATCTCCCAACAATTTGTCCTTGGCACATTGTAATCAGATTCATCTAGTCTCTTTATTTCAGTAATGGCAAACATTCCTCACAGATTGCCTGTAGCATTCAGACAGGAAATTTGCTTAATTAAAAGCCTTTTCTCCTGAGGACGGCAGCAACTCTGGTGCCTAATCAAGAAAGATGCAGTATAGTTTGATATTGCACAGTATTTTTCAGTCACGTCCTTTCATAGCCTTCACAAAGCACAACCTTCGCCATTCTAATAGCACTGACTGCAATATTCTTCCTATTCAGGCTTTTCAAAGCTTTTGTTCACTGTTAATTGGCGTACTGCGAGTAGCCAGGAGTGTTTTGTGAATAGGCGGTCTGCACCTACTGACCCTGAAGTTTCCTCCGTCAGTGTTCTCCAGGCTCTCTTGTTAGATCCAGCGATAGTGAAAAGAAAGCACCTGGCAGATCACCAAAAGAAATCACATTTTCCAAATGAGCCACTGAAGAATAATTCATTTTTTGTATTGTTTGCAGCACGCCAGCACCCCTGCGCTCCAACAGACAATACAACTTCAATCTAATCCAAACATACGCTCACATAAACACAGATTGAAAGCTAATCCATCTCACTTGAATACTGTAAAGTGAACTCTGGGCCAATTAAAGGAATAGTTCACCCAGACATTTGCTGAAAAAGTGCTCACCCATATGTCATTCAAGATGTAGATGAATTTGTTTCTTCATTAGAGGCAATATATTACTCAATATAGTCCAGTGAAAAGGTCTTTTCATCTGATTCAGGTGAGAAATATGCACAATAAAGTGGAGTTCAAAACAAACATGTTGGTGGATTTTCAAATGAGAAGACAACAGAAGATGGACTTTTTCACCAAAGAAAGTGTTTTTTTTTTTTTTTTTATTATGGACCCATGATTCACATTAAACAAGAAAGGCCGCTCTGCATGTGCTCTGAGTTATCATGCATTTGGGAATAAAACATTGGCAACCGTCTTCTGTCATCTTCATGGACCTTGCTTTGTGCAGTGGTGCACAGTCATGTTGGAAGAGGAAGTGGCCAGCTCCAAACTGTTCCAACAAAGTTGGGAGCATGGAATGGTCAAAAATGTCTTGGGGCCAAGCCCAGCTCCTGAAAAACAACCCCACACCATAATCCCTCCTCCACCAAACTTTACACTTAGCACAATGCAGACAGATAAGTACCGTTCTCCTGGTAACCTCCAAACCCACCCAAGACTCTTCCATCAGATTGCAGATGGAGAAGAGAGATTTGTCACTCCAGAGAATGTGTCTCCAATGCTCTAGAGTCCAGTTGCGGAGTGCTTAACACCACTGCATCCGGCACTTTGCATTGCACTTGGTGATGTATGGCTTGGATGCAGCTGCTCAGCCATGGAAACCTATTCCATGAAGCTCTCTGCGCTCTGTTCTTGAGCTGATCTGAAGGCCACATGAAGCTTGGAGTTCGGTAGCGATTGACTGCGGAAAGTTGGTGACCTCTTTGCATCCTATCACAGTTCCACTCGGCGACCCATTCTTTCACAAATGTTTGAAAAACAGTCTGCATGCTTAGGTGCTTGACTTTATATACCTGTGGCCATGGAAATTTTATTATTTTGATTGGTGAGCAAATACTTTTTGCAATATATACATACATATATATATATATATATATATATATATATATATATATATATATATATATATATATATATATATATATATATATATATATATATATATACACACACATATATACACATATATATATATATATATATATATATATATACACACATATATACACATATATATATATATATATATATATATATATATATATATATATATATATATATATATATATATATATATATATATATATATATATATATATATATATATATATTACAGTCCTAAAAACACTGATATCCATTTTGCACTTTTATTAAACAATTTGGCCTGCATAATACAAAATTGCAATTCTGACTTTCTTCTCAGAATTGTGAAATACAATTGCAAGAAAATAGCCAGATTTTACAGTTTATGTCTAGTTTATATTTTACAGTTATTATGAGTTTATATCTCAGAGAAGGGGCTATCCCTTTAAATATTGAAATTTTGCCTGCATATTTTGTCCTGCACTGCTGCCCGCATGTAAAATGTTTTGCTTCACTCTGCTTCATGAATTACAAAGGATTTGAACCAGCACAACATAAATCTAAACCTCATCCAACATTTAAACCTCGCCATATCATCGTCTTCCAGAAAGAAAAAGGACTAAATCACTTTATGTTCATGCTAAATGTTCTCATTGCAAGCACATGCCAAAGCCTCAAACCATGCAATCCTTTCATTTTGGCCGAGCATAGAGATTGCCCTTTTTTCCAAGTCAAGACATAGTGGGTATCTTATCTTGGCAGCTCAGTTTTATGCGTGCTTTTCAAATTCTTAATTTTGACAAAACGTATACAGAGTGAGCTCACGTTGTTGTATGTTTGCTTGTAGCAGGTTTAGATAGAGCAGAGCGTTGCGTGTGTTGTGGCTTTGGACTTTGAGCTTGTGTTCGGTTGGGAGCGTGTAGGCAGGGAGGAAATGCTGACTGGCCGCAGTAAAGTGCTGACAGTAAAAGAGACAGCGCCTGAAATAAGACATGGATCCATAGAGACCAGCACGTATTCAGGGAAGAGAAGAAAACACACATTGATTTATGCATTCAATTTTACTAAAACAAAACAACTGCTACTACTTTCCGACCTCCGTTCTTATTTGATCTACTTCTGCCTTTTACACAAGATCACACATTTACCCATGCTGAACTTTCACACACTTTCCAGGGCTGTATAATGTCATTCTCAACTCAGAACTCATACACACAATCTGTGTCATTGCTTATGATACTGTGTGGGTTTTTTCCATGAATGATGAGAGGTTCAGGTACTTTTTTGGATGAAGAAATGCTGATGCACCATAGTCTAGTTTATTTCTCGCACGTTGTGGTTATGAAATGACTGTCTTTGTCTTATTGCCAAATTTCTGTTTATGGGTCTTTGTAGTTACTTTCAGTCCTACTTTACGTACTGTTATTGATTCTCTAGAAGCCTGTCTGGCTAGATCGTGAAAGCACTGAGAGGAACTGTTGTGATTTATTCCTGAAAATCCTGTTTTATTTATTTATCTTACTATTGATGTTTCAGGCTTCTGCGTTTATAGTTAACAGCAGGATCGGTGATAATTGAAAAATAATAAATTAATGCTTAGAGCTGACAATCAATTTAAAAATGAGTTTCATGATCATGCGCAATTATTCATGTATCAACTGATAAACATTGGCTTTAGAATTAAGATAATTTAATAATTTAATTTAATTATTGACAGCCTAATTGTAATAGTTGTAAAATTAAGTTTTTGCAGCAATTTAGTGCATTTAAGATATATTAACTTCTGTAAAGCACGGAAAAAGACAAAAACATAATAATATTTTTAATGTTTAAATCATTTTAACATTATTATAAAGTGCAGTTAAATGTGTTAGGATACTGTTATGACAGTGAGCCCTCTAAAGTGGCCTTTAATTTAAAGGGTTACTCCACCCCAAAATGAAAATTTAGTTATTAAATAACTTACCCCCATGTTCTTTCAAACCCACAAAAGTTTAGTTTCCATTGCATGTAATACAGAACTGCTTATACACCGGATGATGTCCAAAATGGTGCTAAATTTTCTATTTTGGGTGAGTAACCCTTTAATAAATATTATATAAATATCTTGAGGCACTTTTTTCACAAAGGACCAGTCCTGTGTAGTCTGTGCCATTTTTGATGGTTTGTATTCATATGCTTCTTATGGGCATTTAAAATGTTTCAGAACCCCTGAAAACAGTTTTTGTATCTAAAAATATGTCTTACGTGAATGGCTTCTACTCACTCGGTGTGGACCTGCGCTGACTGCAGAGTTCTCAAATCCCCGCTCCGCACGGCTAATTCAAGCTCAGGTGGGGGACAAAAATGACACGATTAAATATGTTAATTTCTTTCTAATTTATTAAAATACATTTTCTGCTCTCGATTAACATTAAATTAACAGTAATTAAATTAATTTGCATTAAAATACTGTTTCAAGGTGTTCTTCTGTTTTAAACGGTCTTGGGAGTACAGGGCTGGTATTCTGATTAGTATGCATAATGTATGCAAATGAAACTGCATATCCAGACTGTCGCTTCTACAGCCGTACTCAACCCTGTCAGGTTCTGACTTGCATTTCTTAGAGAAATTGCTTGCTTACTTTAAGTGCTGCTTTACTACCATCCATTTATTGCACCCTTTTTATAAAGTATTTACCATAAAGAGTATTTACCATAATGTTATTTGAATGTTACTTGAAGAGCATTTCTAAAACGACTGCAACACAGAAATTTCAGAATACAGAACGGAGCTGTATTTGCATGGAGCTAACATCTCAAATTTACTCACACTCTGGCCATCCAAGATGTAGACGAGGTGTTTTTTTAATTAGATGGAGAAGGTTATCATTGCTTCACTTGCTCACCAGTGCATCCTCTACAGCGTTGGTCTCAAACACAGTTCATGGAGGACCACAGCCCTGCATAGTTTTGCTCCAACCCTAATCAAACACACCCGATCCGGCTAATCAAGGTCTTTCGGATCACTAGAAGCTTCCAATCAGGTGTGATTTGGAGCTAAACCTTGCAAAGCCGTTGCCCACCAGGAGTTAAGTTTCAGACTGAATGGGTGCCGTCATAGTCAGCTGCTAAAACATCACAATAATCCACAAATTATGTACATGTGTCCAGTCCATCAGTAAACGCCCTGAAAAGTAAAAAGCTGCGTGTTTGTAAGAAACAAATCCATCATAAAGAAATTTGTGCTTCTGTCTATATATGTATTGCCTATACATAATATGACTTTTTCCCAATGAAAAAGTTGCCTCATTTGAATTAAGAGAGAAATATGCACAGATCAAGCACCATTTTCATAAGAGAACGGTCCAAAATAGTTTTAAACAAATATGTTGGTGGATTTTGATGTGAAACTTTTCATAACTGGAGGAAGTATTATTATGGATGATGGACAAATATTTTGGCCAGAAGCAATGGTTTAAAGTTAAAATGCAATAATGATAAATTTGTTTCTTACAAAGAAACATGACACAATAATTGGTGGACTGAAGTTATGCGAGTTATTTTGTCAGCTGTTTGGACACTCGTTCTGACGGCACCCATTCAGATGATCCTTCGGCCCTCCAAATCTGCTCCAGTGAAGAAACAGACTCATGCACATTTTTAAATATTCGGAAAGGTGTGTAAATTGTCAGCACGGTTTCATCTTTGGATGAACTATTCCTTTAATAATGTGAAACCTTGAAAAAGATTATCGCTCCGTTTCATCTGCCCGTTTATTGTTATTAGTTTGATCAAAATGTATAATCAATGTTTAAAGCATTTGCTGCGTCTTGATGAAAGGGGCCTGGGTGTGTGTTTGACTTGTACAAGTGTGTTAGACAAACACATCTGTATATTTGTTGTCCTTGAAAAGAAGTGTTAAAACATGTCCACCCCTGAGGGGATTGTACAGGAAAGATTATGCTGTCAGCCATGCGCATTACACATCACAGCTTACAGAACAACTTAACATTAATGTAACAATATAATAACCTTGGATCACAGCCACTCTCTAACCTGACAGTAAATATCATAGACCGTGTTAAGTGGGAACAAGCTGACAAGAGATGCTTATTTTAACACATGTTCGTGGCACTGAACAGAAGACATCCTGATATTATGTTTTCCTTTTTTTGTAGATCCTGAAGATTATCAGCCACCTATATGGAAATCATACTGTAAGTATTTTAATGCGTTTTTAACATTTATAAATGAACTGATTTACATAATGTTAACGTGATTGGAAACACAGCAAGAGTAACATACGCTCAACTGAAGAAATACAATAATTTGGGTTTCAAACTGAAGATCATTGCATCATGGGAACGTGGTCTGGCACAGAAATGCAGACGGGAGCAACACTAGAGCACTTTTTTTGCTGAAGGTCTCCCCTGGCCAGTAATCATTATCTCATATTTTCGTAGCCCATCCCATGATTCAACCCATTTTCCCTCGCATCCACTCCCACCGTGCAGTATTTTTAGAGCAGGCCCCGTCCTTGTCATTCTGGTGGATGTTGTCCAGAACCCACTGCTTGTTCTGAGCTTCTTTGACAAAAACTTGGCATCGCTGTCAGATGCCTTCCTGCTCCCTGTGAGGAAAAATCTGAGTAGTGAGGCCAGACTCCGTCTGTGCTCAGACTGCGGCGGCCAATTGCTGCTCTCTGTGATGAGCAGCTTTTAATGAAGTCATCAAGAAAAGGTCACGTCCATGTCGAGCTGAAGTATCCCCGCGCATCTGCTGCTGTGTTGGAGCCGGCATTGATAATATCTACTAGTGCTGCTCTCTTCTCACTGATCTAAAATCTCCTTATTACAGACCTAATTGCTTGAGATTGATCATATACTGACTAGTCCTATAGTCAATGTGCTTCCATGGTAAATCCGTTTTAATACATTTTTTTAAGTACGTATGTTATCAGTTTAGTTGTTTTAGTTATGTTTTTAACCTAATCAAACCCAAACTGTAGTTTTACTGAGTTTAAAGAATTTATCCCACATAACATTTTATAACCTGAACTAATCTAGCCTTGTCATTAAAAAAAAAATCTAGACTAATTATCTGTTATTTAAAGATATTTATTATTTTAAGATATTAACTGATATTTTAAAAGTTTTTTAAAGAGTATATGAATTGCATTTTAATTTATTTCAGGAAATAAAATCGAACGTTTCAGAATAAAATTTGAAATAAAAAAATCTCTAATTTATTTCAATTTAGGTTTTTGTTTACATGATGTGTGTGTGCTGTGTATATTTATTATGTATATAAATCAGTGAAAAATCTACCTTTTTTAGGTTCAGAGAGAGATGGAGGTGCGGTTTTGCACCTCTTTATTTATTTATATAGCGCTTAATTTACACTACAAAGGTGGCACAGAAGCACTTCTCACGTGACATTTAGGCACTAGGTGTTTTAACACAGAATATTTAATGCTGCTCAAAGGTGGCTTAAATGCTTTTACACAGCAATTAGCCTACAGCTGTGTGCTTGATGCTGTTTTGAGCTGGGAACTCATGGCTCTCATGCAGCATTGCACATTTACACTGATTTTTTTTTTTTTGCTCCCTCAACTCGGCTGTGGAAAGATGCCTTTAGGAGAAACAGGTCCGTTTCCATTTTTAGTGACGTACCCTGTTGCTCCGAATTCAACGTCCCCGTTTTTATCGATGTGAATGAAGTAACTCGCCATCAAAGGAATGTTGTTTGAACTGGCCGCAAATTGACCTTGCCTGTGCAAGCCGATTATTTGGGAGAGGATAACCTGAGGAATTCCTGGTATTAACCTCCATTCTCTGTACTACATTTTCAAACAAACAGGCACAATCAAAACATCAGAGCTTAACCCTCCCCTTAAGCTGAACACCAGCCCTTCGTGTACGCCATTCCCATATTGACCAACTGTTGGTGTTGATTTATCTGTTTGCCCCTTGCGCAGTGTTCATTTTTCAATAGCTTTACCAATATTACCCAATCCACTTTTATAATGCGTTGTAGCTTAGTCTGACAGCAGTGATAGTGGGTGTGTGTCCTCAAGCTCAGATCTAATGGATTAATGTCTAACAGAGAATGCCGTGTTTTGACATGCTCTATATACACACACCGGTATCTTACCACAGCTATATAAAGATTAGAGGTAAAATAAACTGTAAATTGTTTCCAGTTGGGTTGCTGCTCATGGTGAAAAATTCAATATCTTTTCATTGATATATCAAGTTACATTCATATTATATAAAAATAAATTGCAAAAATATTGGTCTTTTTGTTCATTAGTGTACCAATTGCAGCAGGAAGCACCAAGACCAAAGAGGATCACGTGTCCTCAGGAGGTAAGTACACTCTCAAGGTTTATAAAACATGACTCATATTGATTCAGCCTGCATATCTTTTACCAAACACTGGAGCAGATGTCTCCGTGTTTACCAAATCCTGTTAGAAAAGACCCTCCTGTCACCAGGAAGACAAAGTAATTTGTGTTGAAAACTGTATTTCTCTCTCTTAAAATACAGATGGAGAGCAGACCCAAATACTATGGAAGAGAGTGAGTGTTTAAACTTTATTAGTGGCGTTTTGGAAGCAAATCATCAATACTACTGTTCCTTATATTCTGGTATCCATCTGGTTGCTTTTTACCCAATTCCTCAAAAATGTGTGTGGAATTTAGAGTGACTTAGCAGAATTTATTATTTAAGAGTGTTATGAGGGGTGGTGCATATTGATTTTGTGTAATGATGTGCGTGAGGGCGCAAATATGAAATAGTGAGAGAGAAAAAAAGACTGATTTATGGTGTGTCAGTTGAGTGAGAGTGTGTGTGCATGAGGTGTGTGTGTGTGTGTGTGTGTGTACCAGGGTAAATGATGGTGTCTGTGTACAGTGAGAGTGTGTGTGCATGATGTGTGTGTGTGTGTGTGTGTGTGTGTGTGTGCCAGGGTAAGTGATGGTGTCTGTGTACAGTGAGAGTGTGTGTGCATGAGATGTGTGTGTGTGTGTGTGTGTGTGTGTATCAGGGTAAATGATGGTGTCTGTGTACAGTGAGAGTGTGTGCATGATATGTGTGAATATGTAAGCATGAGATGTGTGTGTGTGTGTGTACCAGGGTAAATGATGGTGTCTGTGTACAGTGAGAGTGTGTGTGCATGAGATGTGTGAATATGTAAGTGTGGTGTGTGTGTGTGTGTGAGAGAGTGTGTACCAGAGTAAATGATGGTGTCTGTGTACAGGTTCCATGGTCTGATTTCCAGAGAGCAGGCAGATGAACTGCTGGCTGGTACAGAAGGTGCTTACCTCATCAGAGAGAGTCAGAGGCAACCAGGAACATACACACTTGCTTTGAGGTACAGCGCATCTATTCCTCTATCCTTTTCTCTGTATGTTTATCTATTCGTCCATCCATCCATCCAACCATCCATCTTCTTCTTTGTATTACAGTTACTTCATATTTTACTTACATTTATAAATTTCTTTATATTATTACTATTCAAAATTTTTGGGTCGCAAGGTTTGTTATGCTCACCAAGACATATAAGTAATAATAAAGTAAAAATAAATTAAGAACAGCAACACTGTGAAATATTTACAATTTAAATAATATTTTTATATTGAAATAATTTATTCTGTTCAAAAGCTAATCAGTGTCACGTTATCCCTCAAAGATCATTTCAAAATGTTGATTTGATGCTCAAGAAATGTTTGCTTTTATTACAGTTGTACAGTAAAATGTAAAATGTCACTTTTGACCTTTATAATAAATACATGCTGAATAAAGGTATATATTATATTATGTAAAAATACTATATGCACAATACTTTTTTTATATATAATAATTATAATATTATATAACACTGTATAATAGTATATGGTAATGTAATATGAATACTGCTTGTCTATTACTCAGATTTGGCGGCCAGACTCTGAACTACAGACTCTTTTATGATGGAAAGCACTTTGTAGGAGAGAAACGTTTCGAGTCAGTTCACGATCTGGTTACAGACGGCCTCATTACTCTCTATATTGAGACAAAGGCAGCAGAATACATCGCCAAGATGACCACAAACCCCATCTATCAGCATCTGGGCTACACCTCTCTCCTGAGAGACAAAATCACTCACCGACTCAACCGGACACACTCTGAGCCCAAAAAAGTTACTTTCCAGCAGGATGAAAAGGTAAGGGGCGTACTTCTTCTTCAGATATATCGATAATAATGCTCTTAACGCGCTACAGCCTACAGTGTGAGCAATGTATGGCAATAAATAAAACCATATTGCAGTTCCTGTTGAAATCGGTCATAAAAATGTTGTTTTATACCCTGTCCTTTATATCCGGACCTTTGTTGTTGTTTTTTCTATATGTTGTAGGCTTATCAGGAAAGTTAAGATACATTTGGTTGTTATGGACATTATTACTAATACTAATACTACTAATTATTACCCATAAATGTTATCAAGTGTTATTGCTAATAGCAAACACAACCAACCCAAATCATGGTGGCGGACACCAACCTTTCACAAATCATTATTAGAATAGTCTTTAGACAAATAAATGGGAGCATTTCTCTACTTGCATTCAGAAGATGAGTGTTTCAGCGTTACGGTGTGCATCTCTGATGAAAGATAATGCCATGAATGTGTTATCTCCTCTCTCATTTATCAGACGCACTGTCTGGTTCACTGACGGGAGCGTTTTATCAAATCAGTCAGGTCTACCGTTACCTTTTTATGAATTCTGTTGCCTCACTCTTGCGGCGAAATGATGAGAGCTCCATGAAATAAACATAAAGTGATGATCAAACATTTGTGTTCATCATCAAACAATTAGTTGAAGGAAGTATAGTTTGTTTATCACCCAGAGTCACATTTGCACAAGGCTCATTCGTTTTTGTTGCATACTCCAGACAGAGAATTTTTAATGTGCCTCAGTTGGCTAAGCATTCAAATTAATGTATCTGAACTCAATACAAATGTCCACTAGGGGGCAGCCTCAACAAGCTGTCAAACTGTCTGTGTGTGCATATATATATGTGTATATGTGTGTGTGTGTGTATATATATATATATATATATATATATATATATATATATATATATATATATATATATATATATATATATATATATATATATATATATATAGCCCAGTGTTCACCTCGTCAGATTTTTCTATTTTAGTAGTTTCTTTCTCTTATATCTCAAATGCAGATTTATTATAGAAAGAACCATAAGCTTTTTCTGAGCAGTCCACCCTGCCACAATCAACAGTTGCTTCAAAATTTAAAAGCCTTAAAATTTATATTACATTTTGTTTGTTTATTCTGAATATCGTGTGTGTACTGTACGGCCATTCTGTTTGTGCGCCGCTAGAAATACAAATAAATCACACTGATTTTGCTGATTCTTTGATCTGGTCTCACAGTACACGTAACGTTCTGGAACATTTCCCTCAGCCTAATCCACACGGCATTTTACATCTGTCACAATGAAGAGAAAATGACAAACTCAATGAATATGCCATTTCGGTATTCTCTGGCTAATGCGGTTATTCATGATAATAACCGTGCAGTTATCACTTTTATATGGGCTGTGATATACTGCTGCAGCGTTGCATTGTGGCTGCAATTCTTGCACACTTATTAGATTCATTCCACTATAAATATCTTTTACAGTGTTATTTCGGTATCCAAAATAAAAGTTTTTTGTTTACATAGTATATGTGTGCGTACCGTGTTTATTTATTATCTATTTATATATGCACACATGCGTACTTGCATGCATATAGATTTATATATCTTATATTATATAAATATATTTAATATATAAACACAACATATTTTTCTGAAATATGCACATGTATATGTGTGTATTTTTATGTACATAATACATAAACATAGTCCACACACATTATGTAAACAAAAACTTGTAAATAATTTGACAGCTCTGGTTATTAATTATTAACTATTTTAATTATAGTCTCAATTAGTTTAGCAGGCCTGTTTACATTTATTTTCAGGCATTTTTTTCAGTTATTATATTTTATTTTAGAACGGTTTCTGTTACCAACGTCAATTTTAATACTTTTAGTTAAATAACAATCATTTCTGGTCTTTATGATCCACCATTGTATTTTAATGATGTAAATGGTTATGCATCTATATTTAAGGTTTTTAATGAAAACTGACTCACCTTGCAAGGTTTAGCTAATGTGTTACAATGGATACATCATCATCATCATCAACAACTACCTAACAATCAAATTATTAAGGTAATTTAGTCTCTTTTGAGATTTTTGCAGTGACCTCACACGCCCCGAAATCACTTTTTTTTTACGTCACTGTCTTGATTCACAGTACTGGTGTCTGAGCATTCGGCGGTCACATTTAGGGACCAAGATTGGGTGTGTTTCTCTATGACGGCAGTCTTGTTGTGTGATCATCTGAATGAAACGCTCACCTTGCCTGTCTGATCACCTGCACAGCTCAGAGTTCACATGGCCCTCTTCCTCTAATAACAGTAATCGCTTAAGTGTTCTGCTGGCCCGGCAAGTTCCATCTAAAACCACTTGCTGCTGATGGATCGGAGTTATTAGAATTAGCACTGAGCTTTGTGGTGATTTATCATTGTTGTTTACATTATATTTCAACACCGCAGCTTTTAAACTGAAGGATTGGAATAATCTTTTTTTTCTTTTTTTCCTTTTTGCTGCAGTTGTCTTGCACATAAGTCATAATAATGTCGCATTCTTTGTTTGTCTGGTTTGATAGAATGACATTTTTGTCCTTTTTTATGTCCTGCTGTGCGGACAGTGATAGACGGTGTTTTGAATGAATTGAATAGTGTTTTAAATGATTATAGCACATTTCCCTCTGTGTGCATCACATAGGATGCGGTTATGTACTGTACACACTTTCTGTGCCCTAGTTCTGTCTGTCTCCTCAGCTGCAGGGGTCTCTTCTGTCAATACAGTGGTCTCTAAAAGGAGACTAGGCTTTATTGTCTTTCTTTTGTGTTTCACTTTGTGCCTCTTTCATTTGGAGACAAGACGCCATCTGCCTTAGGACAAAAAGTGCAAGTCTTGCTCATGCACTCACTCTGTCTGCGTGCCCCGTCTCCCTCTTCCCTTTTATCGCTCTGTGTAACTCCCCAACAGCTTTCTTTTGAGTGTTTGGCTTAAATGTGTGCCTCTTTTAGCTACTGTTTTAACTTTAAAAAGTGGGGCATACTATACAATTTTAGTAATATTGTAGCCCTCATATACCATTGGCTATCTAAAGCTGTTTATGACAATGTGAGAACGTGCTTTTAAAGTATAAAATATGCGCTTGTAGTGTACTACACATTTTTTATAAAGCTGTATTGGTGGTGTCAAGCTTCTAACATTTTTTGGTTACAAAAGCGTTCCAAAGAGCACACAGAATTAATTATAAAATTAATTATAAAGATGACTCCTATTTATTTGTGTAAAAAAATATACTGTTTTAAGGTATACTATTTCTGTCTTTATTTGTCTTCACAAACCTTATTTTACTCATAAACTGCTGGTGTTATAAAAACAGGCAATGCTTTGGGTTTAGGACTACGAACCAAAAAGCACTATATCGATTATATAAATCGCCGTTATATCGGCCATCAGCTGCCCTAGATATTGGCTTCAGCCTGAAAAACACGACCAGTAGAACACATGTTAACTGCCCTGTACCCCCAGCACACAAAAATGTGTGTCACCGCGGAGGTCAGTGGCAATAAAAACCACACCAGCGCTTTTTTAGCAGTGCTCATACTCTGAGTCAACACAACCCTGACGGCCTTCCACTCACCTCCGCCTGACTTTTCTAGGAAATCAGGTACATCACGTCTCTGAATGCGGCATATCTTGAATGCGTGAGCCGTAGCCAGGCTGTTTTTCTTCCTCTTCAGCATTCTTTCTTTTTTACGTTTCACGGCTCCATTACTGTTTCCTAATCTCGTCATTTTTGTTAATTGATGTAATCACGCAAATGACCGGCCACCCATTTTGTTCCGTCAGTTCTGCTTGTCTGTGAGGTTAAGGAGTCTCCCGTGTGTTCTGCTGGATGCTTCAGCAAATACCCAGACAGTGTCGCTGCATTCGGCATCAGCCTCCTGCTGAGAGGGGTCACGGTCCCCCTGCAACAGCAGCTAGTCTTTAGTAGCATCCATCTGGGATGATCCATTGACAAGGGCTGGTGGTCCTTTAAACACCATGTTGCATTTATTTAAACTAAAATAAATAAAGCTTCCGATAACCATTTATTTCTTAAAAGAAACATCATTTAATGATCTTTAATGATCTTTAGAACCCTTTTCCAAAGAACCATTTGCGGTTCTTCATGGAAATAAAGGACATTTATTCTTAAGGGCTATAAAGTTTACCTCAGTGGATAATATAGGTACTTTACGTGGGCAGTGATTCAGTAGTTTAAAAATATTCCATTATTTATTTACTTTCATATTGTTCCAAGCCCAAAGACTTTCGTTTATCCTTGTTCTTAAGATCAAAGTTCTTAATTTTTTTTCGGTACGCTCTTTATATGACGAGTAGATTTATTTTAGTCTTTTATTCGAAGGGGCTTGAACATACTTTCTTGATGCGCAATTATTTTCCGGAACGCCTTCAAATGTGTTTTGGATGGAGACCCTTGAGAGGAAATGGCGATTTATTTAAATGCAGCTAAAATAAATTGCTTGCATCATTACAGTGTAGGTTTGGGAGACGCAGATCTTAAAATAAATTGCACCCTCTTTATTTCTGACAATCCACTTTTGATCAGATTACCCAAAATAGATCATAAAACCAGGTTTAAACGGGGTTCTAATCAAGTCTAAATCCCGAAACAAGTGATTCCAGGACTATAGGATTATCCTGTGATGCAGCATTACTACTCTAAATCTGCTTCAATCCTGATCCGATTTGTAGCCGAAGTTACAATCAGAAGTTTAGAGACAGAGAGAGGTCTAAAAGGCTAAACCACATTGAAACGCTCAGTGCCATACCTAAAAAAAAAAAATTCTTTTTTAAAACAAGACCTACTATTCTCTGAGCACACCTCTGATTTTATTGCTTATAAAGCCGAGCTCTCTGGCTTTGAGCTGCAGGATTATCTGCTCTCTAGAGAACTGCGGCGGAATCGTGTCTGGAAGCTCTGTGTTCTGGATTCCACTGATCCCAGAAACCTGCTGAGATGTATCTACAAGACTGACACGATCGCTCCTTCTCCCTCTCTCTCTCTCTCGCATAGCCATTCTCTGGGAGTGCTGAATGTATGCCATTGTGTGAGACACACTCCTGCCCCCAGGCAGCCCACCCACCATACCTCCCACCCCCAGCCCTGCCCACACGGGATCAGGCTGTCCCCCTTCTCATTCGACCCAGATCTCTAACGAGTGGAGGACTGACTTAGTCTCTGCTTTTATCCCCTATTACACATTCTTCTCATCTTCCTCTACAGAGGAGATGCAGGCTCTTCCGAGGCCCAGGGCCCAGGTTGTTGGCACTAAGGGGTCAGCGAAAGGTGAATTAGCCCCTCATAAAGCCAAGCAGAGGGAGCGTAAGCACCAGGAGCTGCTGGCGTTAGCTCTGGGGGTGAATCTGGGCGCTAAGGGTGCCCTCCTCTGGAAGCCTCTAAAGATTTTGGCTTGTTCACAGATCAGCCCGTCACCGCTGAGCCGACGGACCACGATCAAGGACGGACCGGAGAAACAATGCAATTATGAGAAGATCCACAACTTTAAGGTGAGCGCCGTTTGGGGTTTGTTTATATCGTGTTGGAATTGTGATGATATGTGCACCGTTCTAAGTTTGCGATTATTAAAATTAATAAACGAATACATAATATTTTTTTTAGCAAGGATGTGGACATTTATAATGTCACAAAAGATATCTATTTTTTTAAAAATGATGCTGAATCCTGAAAAAAATCTAAAACCTTAAGTTTCAACATTGACAGTAAAACATTGTTCATAATTTTGCATATTAAAATGATCTGTGAAGGATCATGGGAGACTGAAGCTTGGAGTAATTACTGCTGAAAATTCATCATATTACATTTATAAATTATGTTCTAAAATCTATTTAAATAGACAATTGTTATTTTAAATTTGATAATACTGCATTTTTGCAGATTTGGTGAGTATGAGATGCTTTAAAAACCATCAAAAATCTTACCAGTCCTTTTCGAATCTTTTAAATGGTTAAAAATGTTCATCTCATCATAAACTCTTAATTGACATCGTGCATAAAGAGCAAAACTGGCTGCATCTTCAACAGGTGAAAGTAGTTGGGTAACTATCTTTTGACTAAATTCTATTTTATTATATAGTCTCGCTGTGTATCTCTTCACTGTGATCATTTTCATATGGCAAACATAAACATAACATGCAAAAGGATCAGTTATTTTAATCAACCATCAATTTTAAATGCGGATATTGGGCGTACTGATATTTTGTGAAGCCTTGTGCATTGTATTTGTTTGAGATTTCTCAATTGTTTAGATTTGAATTTTGTTTTTCTTTTCCAAACCACCAAAATGTGAAATGTTGGTTGTGCTCTTAACAAAGTCAGTCACTTCTATATTTGGCATTAGCGTGAGATTTTTCAGATGTTAACTAATGTCCCATTCAGATCTTTACGTGCTGACAGCATTTAAATGCACGCTACACGTACTGTGAGCCTCGTATCAATAAGCGTAAATCTATCATACGAGCCTAATTGCCTAGGCTTTTAATCCATTAACGGTGCTATTGACTGATAGGATTGATCTCGTAAATCAATAACCTCTCGCTGCTGAATAGCCTCTCCCACAGCTTCTGAAAAATAACTGAGGCTGAGAATCAGCACGGCGTACCATCATCTGACTTCCTTTTTAAACCTCAAAAGAGCAAAACAAAGCAATCATCTGACTTCAGCGTGTCGCTTGGAAGTTTCCTTATAACATCTTTCTCATGATCATAAGAGCATCGTGGATTATTCACCTCCCTCATGAGAGGTCCTGCAGAGGCTGCGTTCCAAAACCCAGTGAGCACATTCAGTATTAGTAGTGTTTTTAGGTATCGTTAGTGTGTTCCTCATACCAAGGCTATGCCATTTATGCTGGATTATAGATAAAGATATTTCGTTTCGGACAAATGTATCGATCAAAAAAGCACAGTAAATATTTGAATACTAAAAGTAATCAATAAATAGATGATACCGCTGACAGACAATTAATTGTGATTTAATTGCATCCAAAATAAAAGTTTTTGTTTACAGAATATGTGTGTATGCGGTGTATATTTATTATGCATATATAGATACACACACATACAGTTTATAATTTGAAAATTATTTGCAAGTATTTGCACTCATATATTTATATTCATATAATTCATATTATATCTTTATATTATATAAATATATTTAATATAAACATGCTTTTTTATCAAATACTTACATGTATGTGTGTGCTTATCTATACATAATGAACACACATATTCTAAAATTATTATTTTGGATGTGATTAATTGTTTGACATATGTTATGTGTGTGTGTGTGTGTGTGTGTGTGTGTGTATAGTTAGATACAGACAGAAAGACAGACATTTAGTTATGTATTTTTTTGGCCAAATCCTTCAAAAAAGAAATCCCAGAATGCTGTATTCCGAGCTGTGTATAAAACGTAAATACAAGAGAAATATTTATTATTGATTGTAAATATAAATTATTAATAATCAACAAATAAAAACAATCAAAACTGAACAAATGTTTGCTCTGTTTATCTGATAATGCAGAGTTTCTGCTCTACGCAGGGTGCAAACCAGCCACTTATGAAGGTGGCATTTCAGCCGGAATATAGACGTTCCAATGCCATTGGGTTTTTCTGGACAGAGATGAAGCGTATCCTCTTTATGATATTTACATTTCAGCATTCATACACCTGGGCTTTGTTCCAAAACCCTGTGTTGCGTCTTTTCTTTTGTCCGTCTTTGTTGTGTGTTTTGACAGCACAAGGGCGTGCATGGGAACATGCTTTGCGTGTGTCTTTCTGCAGCTTGGTAGCAGAAGCCAGACACATTATTTTTCCCCTTTGCAATCCTGTAATCTGACTCACATAAATATTCATTTAAAAACCAGGGCTGAGACTTCACCGGGTGTCCAGCCTATTTACATTTGTTTCAGTACCCCCTTAAACCGCTCCTATCCAAAGTTCCCTAGCTTTTGTTTCTGAAGTTCTTCTCTGCAGGGTTTTGCAGAGCTTCACAGAGCTACAGACAACAGCTTCACTCGTCACTGGCTGTCGCTTCCCACAACAAACGTCATGCGTCACGTTAATCTAAACACACTGAATTTTAATACATTTTTGGGAGCTATGACCCAAGAGTCAGTGTACAAACACTTTGCCATGATGGTACCATGATGACAGACAACAAGGTTTTAATCACTTCAGTCACATTTCCTGGTCCTCTTACGGGACTTGTTTAATCATTGCATTGTGTTGGTTTTGATGTCTTTCGATTTCTGAAGTTTTGATTTTGTTTATTTTTGTTTTGTGTTTTATGTAGTTGCAAACTGAAATGAAATAGTTTTATGTTTGTTTTATTTTATCTTGCTTGTTTGTTTATTTTTTGTGATTTGTGTTCAAAGTGTTTTTCTGAGGCTAAAATAATTTTTAAATTAAGCCAGTTTTGCTTGTAAAAATACTTTATAATACTTAAAAAAAAAAAAATACTTGTCAATACCTAAAAAATTATATTTAAAAAAATCTAAAATAATATAATGCCAATAGAAGCCTTTTTGCAACTTTTCATCTCACAATTCTGAATTTTTTCTCGCAATTGCAAGTTTATATTTCGCAGTCGTGACTTTTTACTCAGAATTGCAATTGATGAAGTCCAAGGGGGGTACTGATACTGATCTATTTTCTCAGAATTGAGAGTATATTTTACAGTTCTGACTTAATAACTCACAATCATATGTTATGAAGTCAGAATTGCGAGATATAAAGTCTGTTTTGCTTCTTGCAGTTCTGATAAAAAAAAATATTGGGTGATGTAAAATCACAATTGTGATTAAAAAAAAACAAAACATTGGAAACAGGCTTTCATCATAGGACTATGAATGCCTGGTCGGGTGGTTTTCTTTTTAGGTTCGTCCAGTCTCTGTGAGGCACGCTCTCTTAGATGTCAGGCACAGTAAGAGATACTCTGGAAATATAATCATTCATTTTCTGCGGAACTTTAATTATGAGCTTTAGCTGGAACTCAATATCCAGAGATGATTGAATCACCGGCCTAAAATGTCCGTATGTGTGTTTTGCGGTGAGTGTGTGTGTGTTTGACTCACAATGACTGCTTTGCCTTTGGTGTAGGTGCACACCTTCAGAGGGCCGCACTGGTGTGAATACTGTGCAAACTTCATGTGGGGTCTCATCGCCCAGGGCGTCCGTTGCTCAGGTAACCCTCCACCAATCACAAACCCTCCCGCACAAATGAAGTGTCCGGCCATATAGCATTATTCATATCAGATTACAGTCCAAAGGCCTCTTAGGATCCAGATAATTTCTCGTGCCGTTCTGGTAACAATGCCTAATTGGCTGTAGAACATTTCCAAAGTGCGGTGCCAACCCGAGGCTAAATACTGAAAGTGATACCTGGGACAATAAGACAATAAGGGTTTTAACTAGTATGCTGATGTGTGGGTATTTTGCATTCCTAAATGACACCTGGTCCAAACCAGTTGAGTGCCTTCTGTTGAGTGTTGACTATTTATAGTGGAACACACTGTGTACACTATAGAGTACTGTGAGAGAGGCACACCCAGGCTAACCAGGACGTCTCCTTGTGTTAATGCCAAATGCATCAGGCTACACTTCAAATCACACAGATAAACATACATAAACAGATGCATATATCCACACACACACACACACACACACACAAAGTATGACACTTAATTGGTTATGTACAAGTGATGCATATCTCTTATACGATAGATTTACGATAAGCTTCAGTTCTTTTAAATTATTAAATTATGCATCGCAAACTAAACATTTTTGTAGGGTGTAAGTTTAGTCCAGGAGAATGAATCCAGGTTACTAATTCTGCCTTTAAATACTTTTGAGAATTGTATGTTGTATATATATGAGAGTGGAATACAAATGAAGATACTTTGTTTGCTTTTTTGGGTGAGCTATGGATTTAAAAAAATAATAATAATTTCAAATAAACCCCAAAATTAAAAGTTGAAATTTAGTTTTTGTTTTCCCTTATTTACTACATTTTTGCCCATTTAAAACATAATAAATATTACTGTGCTTTCTTATTTTTTCATATATTTTAATATGTACAATTCAGAATAAGCAAGAGAATATTTTCAACCAAATTATGACATTTTATTCTCCTAAAACACCTTTGAAACCTTAAAAATAGGCACTTCAGTTTTCTTTCTGTTGGCAAAAAAATCACTTGACGTCTTGACATCTTGACGTCTTTGACCCACATACAACTTTGTTAAAAATATACAATGTTTCCAATGAATTGCGTTCCAAAAAAATATATATGTTTTTAAAATATGTGTGTATACTGTCTTATGTTTATATATTAAATATATTTATACTTATATATATATATATATATATATATATATATATATATATATATATATATAAATGTAAATATGTCCAAAATATGATATACTGTATATATACTGTATTTGTGTGAATTTATCTAATAAATACACAGTACGCATACATATATAATGAAAACTTTTATTTTGGATGCGATTAATCATGTTTAATTGTTTGACAGCACTAATTTTATTGTGTTGTGTTATACGTTGTATTTTTGTTTTGTTTTGTTTTGCTTTGCTTACTTTTGTGTTGCTTTGTTTTGTTTTCCATTATTTTGAGACGCAAAAGACAGCTTGAAATCAAATGCAAAAATAACTACCGTAGTAAATCCTAGCTGACCATTTTCGACTCAGGAGGATCATAAACGTGACCTAAATAAACAAATGCACCTTAATTCCATGATTACAGGTTTGCTCGGATCTCACGTTAACGTGGAACTGGTTATTGTTTGACAGCACTTTCCCAAAACACTCTGTTCACAAACTCAGTCCAGTCACAAGGCTTTACTGTTGGTCTTTCGCACTGTAAATGGTCTCATCCATTCGGGTCATTATTCAAGCTTTTTGTTTTCACACAGGAGCCTCTCTTCTTTCACTCGGGCCCCGGGGCGAGCCAGTGTCATCAGACACATTGAGAATTAGAGCACAGTTGATGTGTCCCTAGGCCCATACGGAGGAACACAGAGTGTTTTCTTTTTGTCTTCTTCAGTTTTTTTTTTTTTCCCGGTGGCCTAAAGATGTGAAGGAGGGGTCGGGCAGGTAGTAAAACTGACAGAGAGTGTGATTTAATGGTATTGCCGAAGATGAGGAACGGTGGGACAGCATAGGCATGCCACCGGAGACACACAGAGAGACAGGCCTCACTATTACAGTACACACACGCACAGTATCCAACCGGGATTCTTACCGCTTAAATGAAATAAAACCTAACTTGCTCTGATTGTTACGTATAGGGAGAATTTTGCAAACGAATCTCTTTCAAATGCGGTAGACTTTGACATTATCTGAAGAAAATGTGAGAGCTGCGTGAAATGCAAACACTGCCGCAGACACTTGAGTGTTGTGTGTGGTTCTCAGAGCAGTGCTACATGGTTGCTAAGGTGTTCTGGATGGTTGCTAGGTGGATGCTTACTCTCTTATGTACCCTTTTAATGATGTTCTGGTCCTGTCCCTATCCCTACGCTATACATAATTTGAGATATCTAAAGTCTGTTATACTATTTGCTCGGGGTACATTACATGCTGACATTTAATTTTAATATTTTTTCAAATATCAAGAGTATGAGCAAACACCTGTAATATGGAAAAAGGTGACATTTTATAGCAATGTTTTATGTGTTAACGTTTGTTCAGGCAGTTTCTGACATGAAACAATGACAATTGTCGGTACATTTTGAATTTACACATTGAAGAAATAGTTTGGGTTCAAGTATCATTAAGGCGATATTACAGTTTTTATTCGTATTTCTAATTAGTTTTGTTTTCGTTAAAATTCTAGTTAAATTACATTGTGTTTTTGGCATTTAATTATTATTATATGGCTTTTGTCATTATTGTTATAGTTTCAACTATTTAAATACAAAAAGTTATTAAGTATACAATGAAAAATATTTATTGGCAGCTGTAAATAAAAATATATAAAAAAAGATTTAATAATTCTAGAAATAAAAATGCTTTAATTTTTATTATTTCTGTTACACATTATATTATTTTATTTTATTTTATTTAATGCATGTCCTTTAATGGTAAAACACTCAGTGGATTTTTAGTTTAGTTTTAGTTTTTTTCATGATAGCTATGCATTACGTACTGCTAACAAATTGAGCTTTAGTGTGCTGCTAAAAAGCAAATAAACAAACATATTTTTTTTTTATTTGAACTATACGGTCACAGATTCCTGATTCAAATTAACAAAATATGTGCCAGACAGTTGAACACAAAATTCAGGCTAGACTGAATAGTTTTTTGGTAATTAAGCAGATGTCCATCACGCACATGACAAGAGGCCCCTGCACACGTACGTGTATGTATGTAGACCCACTGGCAAACACACCCAGAGTCACGCGGGGTCATGCTCTCAGAGTGACACACGACAGAAAATGACTGATATTGTACCACCCAGTTTGACTGACACACACCTGTTTCTCCACATACACTTAAAAGATACACCGTTCATAAGATCCCTAGACACACACACTTTGGGTCTCCATTCTTTTGGAGACTCTTCATCATAGTCTTCTAACCTTTTGACCCGTTTCTCTTGCAGACTGTGGGCTGAACGTGCACAAACAGTGCTCCAAACTCGTGCCCAGTGACTGTCAGCCGGACCTCCGCAGGATCAAGAAGGTCTTCAGCTGCGATCTGACCACGCTGGTCAAAGCCCACAACACGCCACGGCCGATGGTTCTGGACATGTGTATCAAAGAGATCGAGCACAGAGGTACTGAGTGCTGTGAGATTTCTTCTGACACTTCTCTGGCACCTGTGGCTTTCAGTAAGGCACACAGTCAGTGACTGCCGCCGTCTCACAGCTAGCTGCCCTCTGCCCTGGAGACTCCATGTCGTGTATCAAGATGTGCAAAAAGAAGAATCCTAAGATAAAACTACAGGCAGAGAAGGCCAACGTTCCCAGATTTTGACTTATTGGGTGAAGCCTTCTATTAAAGAGAGCATTCTCTGAGAAATTAGGTGATATTAGCAAACTGGCATGCTATATTTGAGAGAAAAAAACTTAAATAAATTAACTTTTTGTTTCAGCAGTTTCTTACTATAGAGAGAAATACGATACATAATATGAATATGTATTCGTGTTGTAATATGTATTTTTCTTTCAAGTGTGACTAGAAGACTAAAAACATTTCACAACTGAATACTAAAATATACTTTTACTTTTAAACTAAATTAAAATGGAAAAGAAAAAAAAATTATATATATATATATATATATATATATATATATATATATATATATATATATCATTTGTTTTGATTAAAAGTATGTATAATATATATATATATATATATATATATATATATATATATATATATATATATATATAAATGACAATTTACAAAAACTGTTTCAAATACTTTTTTTCCTTTACTTTAATAGTATAAAATATCTTTATGCAACAAATTATATAGCTGCTATCGTAGTTTTAGATCCTTATGTTTTGGGGTCATTGCTTTTGTCCTCTAAATTTTGTAACAGTTTCCACATAATTAAATGAATTGATTATCTGACTGGTTATTTGCAGTCCCAGTTTGATCGATGCTAATTTACATGTTTACCTCCAAATGCGCTGATTGTGTAGCTGAAGTAAATGTGCGTTACTTCTGCTTCTTCCAGGTCTGAAATCGGAGGGTCTGTATAGAGTGTCAGGCTTCACAGAACACATAGAAGACGTCCGGCTGGCCTTCGATAGAGGTTCGTAGAGGTTTAGAATAACCGTTTGTTCCTCAACTAACAAATGGGTGTCTTCACGATTGCTTGCATGCTTGAATGAACTCCTAATCCTTTATATCACTGTTATTTTTATCAACATGCAGCCTGGATGGAAAAACCCATGCTTTTCCATTCAAAACAATGCATTGTTGGTACGCTATAGTGATTAATCTGTTACTCATCATAACAGATAACTGATTCTCGTTTGCAGATGGTGAGAAAGCGGACATCAGTGCCAATATCTACCCAGACATCAATATAATTACCGGAGCTCTGAAGCTTTATTTGCGAGATCTGCCCATTCCAGTTATCACATATGAGGTCTACTCCAAATTTATTCAAGCAGCCAGTAAGAGACTATAAGTATATATTAATTCTAAAATATCAATTGTATGTGTTATAATTAAATAGAAACCTTCTGTTTTGATGATCGTTGTTTTTTTGGACTACTTTAATCTTGTCGTTAATTACCCTTTCATTCTGGTAGAATGAATGAATTGATTACTGACAATCAGTTCATATTTTTTAATAAATGAATGAACCAATTAATGCAAAATAAATAAGTCAGTCAATTTTTTATCGAGCAGTCCAGTCTAATTTGACAGTGACATTAAAAATGTTGAGGTCACTGTGATTGAATTGATCAAAAGCGATGAAAACATTCATAATGTTACAAAAGTATTCCATTTTAAATAAATGCTGTTCTTTTGAACATTCTATTAATCAAGAATCCTGAAAAAAAAAAAATCTTTCCATAAAAATACTAAGCAAATTAGAATTCATTTTGAAGGATCGGGTGACGTCTGGAATAATGGCTGTTGAAAATTCAGCTTTGCCATCAAAGTATTTTTTATATACTAAAACAGAAATGTGTTGTTTTAAATTCTAATAAAAATGTACATTTGTACTTTATTATACTGAACATTTAATCAAATAAATGCGGCTGTGTTGAGCATAAGAGCAAACGTTTAAAAAAAGGTTTTAAATCTACAAACCTTTAAATAGTTGTGTGACTTGAAAATGTCATAATAAGTATAATAATAATACAAAACTTAGTTTTCGCAATTTTGTCTCAGGTTTTGGACTGTACGTGCTATAACATCAGTAAAGTGTGTCAAATAGTGCCAAGTTTGAGCAGACTTAGCATAATTCTGTACATTTTCTTACATTTTCTTACACTTTATGTTGACAGAAATTACAGACCCTGATTCTAGACTGGAGGCTGTTCATGATGGTCTTCTCCAACTTCCTCCGGCCCACTATGAGACCCTGCGGCACCTGATGACGCACCTGAAGAGGTAAAACGGCAAATGTATTGAATTTCCACACACATTTGCTATATTACTCCCTTAGGTGCAAGTCCCATAGTTCAATACATGGCTCTGCCTCACTGAGCCGTTGGGTTTTCAGGTTTTTGTTCCATTTAAGCGTTCTCCCTGCGGCTTTAAAGAGTGATTTTACTTCCTGTCACTCTGCAATATAAAACGTATAAGACTGATTAGAAGGAAGCAGGAAACACAATACGGCACTTTAGCTCTGTGCACTTTGGGAGCTAAAAAAACCTACACAATAATCCTCAGGGATATGTGCTTTACCTCTGACTTGCCAAGCCAGCTTTGCCACATTTCCCCATCCGTGGAAAGTGTATCGCTTACCTGCATGTTTATCATCAAAATCGTATCGTCTGAGGAGTTTTTTCCACATCTTTTCTCTATTCGTCAGGGTCACCATGTACGAAAAGGACAATTACATGAACTCGGAGAATCTAGGAATCGTTTTTGGCCCAACGCTCATGCGGCCCCCGGACCTGAACACACTCACCACTCTCAACGACATGAGATACCAGAAACTGATAGTTCAGCTCCTGATCGAGCATGAGGACATCTTGTTTTAAACTGCTGAAATGAAGACCTCGTTTAAAGACTTAAAAAAGCGTGTACATTTTAAAAAGCAGCCTGCCATGTAATTCAATGTTATGTTTTCTCTTTTGCAAACGGAATTTGGGCTTATGTGCACATTTCACTCAATGTGTTTCAATTCTCCAAACAAATACTGCTAAGCATGGAGTAGATGAACATCTATGGTGAAAACAGAATCAATTATTACTGATGAGCATCTAGTTTAAAGGAGTAGTTCACCCTAAATTACCAGAAAACTTAGCATTACATATTCTGCACACCAACTGACCCTCTGCAGTGAATGGGTGCCGTCAGATTAAGACTTCAAACAGCTCAAAAGACACCACAATAAAACAAAGTAATCTGCGTGACTCCAGTCCAACATCTTACATATTGTGAAGAAAAAACAATTTAACAAAAAAAACTGAAGTTTTGTGGATTATTGTAATGTATTTATCAGCTTTTTGAACTCTCATTCTGACGGCACCCATTCACTGCAATGGATGAAAGGTGTTTCTCTAGATCTGTTCTGATTACACAATCTAGAATGGCTCGAGGGTGGATTCCTTTAAATCAAATTACAGTACCTTTTTTTTTTTGGTCATGATGTTGGTAAATGTATGTGTGCTATAAAGGCAATACAGTTAAGATCACGTGTAAAGCACTTTTTAATTTTACATGGAGTGTAAATAGTTAATATTTTGTCCACCTGTTGTTAATTATTCTGTGGTTAACCCATGCTTTCTTTAAATTACATTTTGTTCACCCTGACAGCAATTAAGCGATCAACGTCAACACCCTGTGAATGGACAAAATGGTTCTGTGAGCTTTTATTTAGTGCTTGTTCCTTCCTCCTTGGACTTGGTCCCATTTCAACGATTTTGCTAAACAGAATGATGCGTATTGCGTTCATCTTGGACTCCTGAGGTGAAATCAGTTACTCACCTTGAAAAAAAAAAAAAAAAAAAAAAAAAAAAGGTCCACGTATGGTACCCTCACCTTGCTTCGAATTTCCTTCAGATTGTTTATTTGATAAAATACCTTTTTACAGTTTCTTTGAAGATAACTCTGTGAACGATTGTAATTATTATAACTGTAATTTATCAAATGCTGATTTATTAAATTATGTAAATCTGGTTGCTCTAAAGCTCGATTCTCATCTCAGTGGCAGACGGAATGAACTTCTGAATGCAGTTTGCGTATAATTACTTAAAGCTGCAACACCTCACATTTGCAGTATGTGAAATATGTTGCCGTAATTGATGCTTGGTCCTCTCTTTATAGGCGTTGGTTTTCTCTAAGCTTGGTTTTCTCGTTCTAAACTCAGGGGTGTGAACGGCAGCATTGTTTTAGTATCAGACAGCTGAGACGGTATATGCCCCAAAGTGACTTTTTCACCAAATCACAGGTGAAGTGAGAACCTGAAACCAGCTTCCTGAGGGTAGCTGCAGCAGCTCAACAGACCAATGAGAGAGAGCAAGGAGGGCGTATATGAGCGACAGGTGAACTATAAATGAATGAATTCATCACTCCTTATAGTTTAGACGGAGAGATGCGGCGCTGTGTGATGTTGTGAGAGAAGATACAGACAGAAAAGCCACAAGGTTGTTCTGCTGGATGTTTTCTTAAAAGAAACAGAAAGACTTGACTGCCATTATCTGGCTAAGGATAACACACCTGAAGCTGAGGTGAGTGTTTCTGAGGGAACGTTTAAAGTATGACGAGTTAAACTGTCTATATAGATCGATGGATTGATTAATAAACAAACAAACTTATTAGTAATTAAAATATATTGTATATAAAAAATTAAAATATATAAACTTAATGCATTTTCAGTGGAAATTGATGAATTAGAATGGCAGACAGATACTCCTGGTGGAAAAACCTGACTGGAAAAAACAAGAACCATTTTAAAGAAACCCAGCAGGAATTTGGAAATTCGACGTCGGTGAAACAAACTGGCAGCGACAACAAGAACGGCAATCTGATCAGCGACGAGACGTACGACGACTCTCAGCTGGAGCCTTCCTTCAACGAGCACACGTGCCGGAGACATTTGACAGTTTCGCGGTCTGGCCGTTTTAAGGAGAAACGAAGAGTGCGGGTCACCATGCCCGAGAACAACTTTTATGACAAAAACGTGGCTGCGGCAAAGTAGCCGAGCCGTTTACGTAAACGAAGCCGTTTACGCCGCAAGCGCGCGACGCGTCTTCTGGAATCGTGGAGGGAATCTTGAGAAGTCCGTCCGTCCGTCAAGATTTTGATTGTGTCTGGTTGCGTCGTGCGCTTGCAGTGTTAGAGAGGATGTTACGAAGAAATGCATCATTCGGTGGCGCCGAGTTTCAGCGATTGACTCTAACGACACCTGGGATTTGCCTCTGCTGATCAAAGGATCTTAGAGACGAGATTCATATGAATTTTTCAGTTATTTGCCTACAAAAAGGAAGACATTTTCCTCTGTAGATGCAAGTAGCGAGCCTATTTATTGTTTGGCAATTCCCAGAAAAGTCTCTTATTTATTAAAAAAAGGGATTTTTTTTTTTTAAAGGAAACTTATTTTTAGATGAAGGACATCCAAGATATGATGTAAATTTTACCTTCTCAGTTCTGTTTGGGGGACGGTTTGGTTTTATTTACATTGCCTGCTAAATGTTGCTGCGTGGTTTCGAGGTTTTATCTAAAATGATTTGAGATCTACAGGAGCAAACTAAAATGAAAATGTAAACATACGCACATTTTACAACAGTTTATGTAACCGTGTATGTCATAGTATGAATGGAATGCTGTTGAGTGTGACTCAATGTATGATGTTGTATGCAAAATATAATAGGCCCTACACACCACACCGTAGTCATCTGCATTATGTAGGTGTGTGATGATGACTATGCCATCTGTCAATGAAAGGCTACATTTTAACTCAGCGTCTAATCGTTTTGAATAATTTTGCCTATTAATAATACAACAGAAGAGCTCCCTCTAGTGATGGTGTATCAAATTACAACGTCAAAAGTGATGAGCAGCACAAAACCGATAAACTTTATTCACAAGTGAGACACTCACAGGAAGACAAATCGACACAGACATGTTCTACATATTGTAAACATTATAGCAAAATTCATCTGGAAAAAGTGACACACATACTACAAAAAAAAAAAAAAAAAAAAAAAAATCAACACTGAAATGTTCTGAAATATTGAATGTTTCTACCCACAGACACTTTGGGAGCAAACATTCCCTTTGAGCAAAATTCAACACTTTGCAATTGAAGGTGTCTTCGAATACATAAAAATATATAAAAGTTCAGTCATACCACCACACACCAGTGTATAAAATAATAATAATAAAGACATGATCTGTAGATAACCGAAAACCTGTTTAGAACTACTGAAACTGGAATTTCTCTGAAGGCAAACACTGATGCTGTTATGTAGGAGTGTGAAGTATTTATAGCTCATCGTGTTTGTAGGTGAACTCCCGGGCTGATATAAATCCATCATTATCTTCATCTTCTTTTTGGAAGATGTCCTCAACCATTACTTCATGATGGGTGTCATTGGCAGCATATCCATGCTTTTCAAACTCTTTACGCAGGTATTCTTTCACCTAAAACAGAAAGGTGTTCAGAATAACACTGATAACTCCCTGAAATGTATCGGAGGCATTGATGGTTCCATTAAGAGCGTTCACGCAACCATTCGATTGCGCAAGACGTTCTTTAGAATGCTCTTTAGACAAGGAAAAATGTTTCGACATACCTCCGCTTTGGAAAGTTTCCAGTCATCATTGAGGTCCATTTCCTGAAAAGACTCGTGTGATCTAGGCCCATTTCGGATCTCGACGATCTCAATGTCAAAGATCAGGGTGCTTTCTGGAGGGATTTTACCTGTGAACAGCATAGCCATTGTCAGTACAGACAAGTTATAATTTGTATGGAGTATTTTTAGACAGACATCAATGAGACAATCAATAGCGGAGAAAACCAAAGTTCCTCAAATGTCTTATGCATCTTGCTGGCACACCTTTGCCCTCTTTGCCATATGCAAGAGTTGGAGGGACGGTCAGTTTCCTCTTCTCCCCCGCACACATGCCTTGAAGACCCTTGTCCCAACCCTTGATCACCTCGCTGATCCCCAACGTGAACCAAACAGGGTTTTTGTCTCCATGATGGCGGCTGACAATAATAAGACATGTGCATTAGTATTAAAGGCTAGAGACAATGCACACTCTGTTGGAAAACCAAGCTTGAGTTGTTCGCTGTTATGGAACATACGGTTTAAGATGGTCACTCGCTGGTCCAAATTAAACTTAGCAACACACCAACTAACAGCTAACGTGGTCACGCTGGTTTTTAGATCAAGGCATCTGACCAGCAAATGATCGCTCTGGTCAGAAACCAGAAACATAACTGTTAAACTTAAAAAAAAAAAAAAAATGTATTCAGCAACAATAAACACATTCTGACATGAACAAATGCATTCTCATTGCAAAAGGGCAGGGTTCGGTTAAATAAAAACTGTTCTTGAAGTGTGTAGTCTTATTTGTAGTGTATGAACATGCATTAAATGGTTCATTAGATGTCACCTGGAATGAAACATTGTGCCATTACTCTCCAGAAAGCCATCGTAGTGAACCAGAAGAATATCTCCGTATTTGGATTTACGATGACAAAGGAAAGGTTTGTATAGAACTTCTATTTTCACCTCTGGCTCCGGAAGTTTTGCTCCATGCAAGTAAAAGAAAAATGCAGAAAAAATGCATGTCCACAACTCCGGAATCATCTTGATGTGGAGAACAGTTTAACACTCTCCAACCGCTGAACTAATGTTTCATGCACAACAGAGTTCTCATAAAACTTCCCAAACTACAAGTTGCGCCGCCGCGACTACGTGGCAAGAGAAATTTCTACGGGAGTCTGTCCTAAACCAGGGAACGAGTCGGTGAACGAGTCGCTTTTTTGATTCGACTCTTTTGAAACTGTTCAAAAACTTTTAAACGAGCGTTTCAGACTGTTCGGCGTTCAACAGAAATGTGTAAACTGCAGAAATATCACAATTGCAGCTTTGAAAATAATACATAAAAATAAACGGCAGAAATGTTAAATGTATTGGATGGGTTTATGACTGCATCACATATTAAAATATATGAAATTATTACATCACAGCTGCAACAAAACGTAATAATACATTTACCAACCCCTTCAGCTCTGCAGCATTTTGGGGATTTTTACTGATTTTTGCAAAGAATGCAATATGCCGAGTTGAGAAAGACTCGCATTGTTCTTTTGAAACAAATTGTTCGAAAGAACCGACTCACTCACACTCCCCCCCAGATTCCCAGCGTAAACGTTGCCGCCCTAAAATAAAACATTGAATTATTACGGGTCAGATTTTTTGGGGAACACGCCTTAATTACCAACAACTGATTTTCATTGGACATTACACGCATAGTCTCAGCACAACCACGCCCATCTATTCACAACATATCCAATGAGAGCTTCGCTAAACGAAAATCCCACAGACGTCACGTACGTGGGCCGATCTCGCCGCGATCACATGGACCGCTATTCTCGAAGCGTTTGCGCCAGTCGTTTGCGTAATCTCAATTCCAAGCGTCTTTCGTATGTAGTTGTCGTAGTTAGGAATTATCTCGAGTTTCTCAAAGAGGCTGTGTTGGGCTCAGTCTTGCCACGACTAAGTAATGAATTGTCAAGAGAAGGTCTATCATGGAGGGAGTTCTCTATAAATGGACCAACTATATTAGCGGTATGTATATAGTGATAGTTAAAAGTTATATGGCGTAAATCAGGGAAGTCTGTAAAGCGGTTAGCCTCTTTGCTAGCTCAAGTAACGTTAACGTTAGTCTATAAATTAAGTTAAGCCATCATCCTCTTTAGCTCTTTGTGTCGGTGTTTTTCTCCAGAAAAGTTTGTTTTGGTCTTAATATTATGCGTTATTCTGTTTCGTTCACTCGGAGCAGTTAAAAGCCTCCACTTGACTGGAAGAACAAGTCAAACCGTGTTATGTTCATGGATCTCAGACGTCATCGAATACATGTGTCAGTTACAGTGAAAATGTCATAATTGCTTTGTTGTTTCTTTGAAAAGGTTGGCAGCCTCGTTGGTTTGTTCTCGAGGGAGGCACTCTCTCCTACTATGACTCTCAAGAAGACGCATGGAAAGGATGCAAGGGCAGCATCAAAATATCTGTGTGTGAAATACAGGGTGAGGAAATGTTTATGCCTAACTTGGGAAGGAAACCTAATAAGCATTACATCACAAACAGCTATTCGTTTTATGCTTCAGGATATAACACGTCCGTACTCAAGTGGATGTTTCTTCATCTTAATGTCCCAGGGTCTTGCTTTGATTAAAACTAACCTTCAGCTGTTTTTGTTTAATGACTTTTGCATTAAAGCTGTCTTGGGATCTTTTTTTTTTTTTTATTATTATGCCTTCAGAATTAGTTTTTTTGCCATTTTGAATGTCATTTTATTGTTGTCCTAGACCAAGACTATAATTTTAATTATTAAAAAAATTATCATGAAAGTAAGATTCATTGCATATTTGTATATGTAAACACTTACTGAAACATGATTTATAATTGTTCCCACTACAACAACAGCGTTCTAATAATTTCGAGACTATTTTCAGGATCAATACAGTGCTTAATAAGGAGCCTTATGAAAACAAGGAGAAACAAGCAATTTATTTATTTTTAAAAGTACATTGCAATCATTTCCACAATACAATCTTAACAAACATGCTTCATTTGAGATGGGATGATAATGAAACTGTTGTCCAATCATTGCTTTACTTAATAAAATATGAAAAAAGTGCAGAAGGTATTTTCACTGATGAGTGAGTGTGTGAATAGACTTTTGTAACAGAGCCAAAAGAGTGAAAGAAACACCCAAAAACTGTATATATTGACAGATCTTACGCTTTGCTTATCCTTCTTCTTTGCTCCCTCTCTCCATTTTAGTTCACCCATCAGATTTTACAAGGGTTGATCTGATCATTCCAGGAGAACAATACTTTTATCTCAGGGCTATTAATGCAGCAGAGAGGCAGAAATGGCTTGTGGCGTTGGGGACTGCCAAAGCCTGCCTCACAGACAACCGAACCAAGAGAGAGAAAGGTGAGTGTTGTATTTCTGCTGTAATAGACAAGATATTCTATGTAGATCATCTAGCTTGTGTTAATATGACCGTGAAATATGATAATGTAATATACACTACTGTTTAGGTTGGCAGTTTGCAGTAAGTTTTTTTTTCTTTCTGGTCAATCAGGCTGCAGTTATTTAATCAAAAATGCACTAAAACTTAAAAATCTGAAACTTTCACAAAAATCATTTCAGTCTTCGGTGTCACACGATATGCTGTTTTAGTGCTCGAGAAACAATTCCTATGATTCTCAGTGTTAAAATGGTTAAAAAAAAAAATAACGGCATTTATTCTAAATATAATTTTTTTGTAACAGTGAAAGTGTCTTTTTCGGCAATTTTGTTAGATTGCATTCCCGGTGAATAAAAGTATTCATTTGCTAAATGCAATTTTAAAGAGTATAAAATAACCGACTTCTTTGTTTTAATAGATTTCCTGCATTTCACACATTCTCTTTCATATGCTTTTCATATGATTTCATGTGGACTTTAATCAGTGAGATGACATAACCCATTCAGATCATAACGTTTGTTCGTTTAGCCGGCTTTTCAAAGAGCTGTCAATCCAAGTCTGTGAAGAAAACGTCAACAATAGTCTCTTTTATCTTCTCAGAGCTCCAGGAAAACACAGAGGCTCTGAAAACAAAAATGTCTGAGCTGAGGCTGTACTGTGACCTTTTACTTCAGCAAGTGAACAAAATACAGGAAGGTTCTCAAGTGGAGACAGCAGCTGATTCGGGGGAGGTAAAGGAGTGCTTGTCTCGAGTCAACCTTCGCTACCCTTACTGCACCCTTCAAAGACATAATTATGACAATTACACGATGTATATATGCTGGTCAGACGTCAGTAAAGAGTGTTTATTAGTTCACACTTGCACTAATAAATTGTATTATCATAAAAATCTTTGTAGTTGCCTTTAAAAAACAAGTCTTAAACAAGTCAGACTGGTCAACCCACTTTAAATATTACATTTTGCTCTGCTGTGTATGGGTTTCAGACAGGGGATGAGACTGGTAATCTAGTGAAGTCCACTTGCACCACCTTCTTGAAGACCCTGGAGGAATGTATGCAGATTGCTAGCCGGACCTTCAATCCAGACCTCCTGAGTCGGACCCCTCCAGGCTCTCCTCCTGTGGCTACCATCAAACCTCACAAGGCATATTAATTATACTCACTGAGCGGTTGTAGAATAATTTAGCTTGTCAGTCCCTAAATATATATATTTTTTACCCCATAGATCAAACTTACTGATCCAAGAATTCAGCACCCAGGAGAAAAGTGAGTTGAGTTCATATTAATGTACTCTTTTTGGGTCAGATGTGCTTTTGTTTTCTCTACAATGTTTAAAATGTGTGTTACGCAGACAAAAGGACTCAATAAACATCTCAGGAATATCAGCACACGAGAGCGGACTAGAAAACGAACCACCTCCTTCTCAAGAAAACATGCCTGCGTCTCCTACAAGTATAACAAACATTAACTCGGGTTCATGATTACGCATGCAGCATTTGGCAGACCTCAACTCTCATTTCCTGTTTTTCCTATGTTGTCTTCTGTTTAGGAAGTGGTTTAATGGAGGGCCAGAAAGAGCCCACAGAGCCTCGTAATGGCTCTTCGTCAAGCACACAGGAGCCTGAAGAATCTGTAGGAGAGGAGAAGGACATCTCGACAGAAGAAGCGGAACTTCAACAAGAAAAACAAGAGGACGTCTCACCGGGCCCAACACAGAACAAAGAAGAGAAGATCACTGAAGAAATCCAGGCTGACTTGGAAGTGAATGAGGCTCAGTCTGAGAATAAACAGGAAGAGGAAGATAAGGTGGACACATTCTTCAGTACCATGAGCCACAGGTATGAGGCGCCTCCGTTGCTGTGATCCTCTGAGGGAACAAGATGAATGTACTGCACACTTTTACACTATTCAGAAGTTTGTTTTTGATTTGAGAATTAGCTAGGTCACCATCCTGATGTCAAGTTATAAGCTAACACTACTTTTAGAATTTTGCTTTATGTAAAGTCAGCATTTCAGTAAAAAATCCAGACTGTGGGGCTATAAATCTCCATTGAGTAACATTGTGTCCTGAGTAACCAGGTGCAGCGTTATGAAGTGACAAGCGATCAGTCCTGTCTGTTCTGTTAAAGGTATATTCCAAGGTGAAATCTGTTGAAAGAATTCGTGGCTTGCTGTGAAATACCACACAGACCAATTTGAACTCGTCTAAAAGTTCATCAGAACAAATAAAACATGGTTGACAGAAATGTAATTGAAATTATCTATATATTAAATTGTAGATAAATTGTTGTACTTGCATCATAAAATTTAGCTTTCAGTTGGAACAAAAAAAAAAAAAAAACTGGATAATTGTTGCGCCTCACCTGGTTGGATCATGATATAAAGGGCACTTTCCACAAAGAGGGTGTTTGTTTTATTTTTTAAGCATTGAAAGCACAAATGTGACAAAAAAAAGCTATATATATATATTTCGATATCTTGATCGATATTTATCGCCCAGCCCTAATTAATTGTATTTAAGATCTATTTAAAAAGTCCTGTTGAAATGTCCATGTTGTGGACAATGTTTGCTGTGTTCCACATTATGCATGAAACAGTGTCACCAATTGGCAAATAATATTATTCCTTTTTTACATTTTATTTCATTTATTTATTTTATTTTATTTTTTCAAGCCTTTTATCTATGATATAATAAAAAATTATTAAATGACTACTAAGACACCCTAGTTGCTATATGACTGTTGTCTTTTGGACAAATAGTTTAATCTAAAAAGAATATTCTGGCTCCTCCGAGCATTAAAATAGCAGCGTATGCATATTTTAAATCCCAAAAAGGTCCATCCATCATAAAAAGTTCTCCATGCACCTCTGGGGGGTTAATGGATGTTTTCTGAAGCCAAGCGTTGCATTTGTGTAGGAAAAAATATCCATATATTTAATCTCTAGCTTCCCCTAACTGTTTTGCTCATGTTCACTAAAGAAGAACACAGAATCTCAGCCATTATAAACTTTGAAAGAGCCAGGACATTATTATTGAGGGTTTTTTTAATGCAATAATCTAAAGGAAGAAAGTCATATATACACCTAGGATAGCTTGGTGGTGAGTAAATCATGTGGAAATGGTTGGCTTGTTGAGTTTATGGTCAAGCACCTTCCTTTTGCTGGAAAGACTCCTATTTGTACCTTACTTGTGGAAAGTGTCTTGCAATTTCAGCATAGTAATTTCATCATGTAAAGACAAAAGTGGTTCATGATTAAATGTTTATCATGGTATGTTTTCTTTTGGTCGCTCAAAATGAGGCCCAGCCTGAGATGAGGGTTTGTAGATTCTTTTGCTATTCATAATTCTTTCATCTCTTTTATGTAATAATGAGGTTATCGTGTAACTACAACGCTAATCTGTTCCAACAGCCTCCATTGGGCTGAAACCAAATCAAACAGAACTGTCAGTAATGTGCAATGTTATCAAAGCAACGTGTCGGCATTTAGATATAAAAGCCTTTTCAGTATTATATCACTGTGTGAAGGTTGTGTAATCTCATTTATAAAACCTGTATTTAATGTGTGCTGTTCTTAATTAAGGACCGCATGTTCCAAACCGGGTTTCTTCTGCTTTGGCTATGCCTGCTTTTGTATTGGAGTTTTATTTCGTCAAATAAATGTTTTGTTGACGTGTGTACTAATGTATTGTCGTTGTCTGAATGTCTGTGGTTTTTTTCTTGTAGATTTAGTGATATAATACTGGAGGACGACAGTGGTATTCCCACACAAGCCTTTTTGGATTCTTGCTATGCTATAGTACCAGTTTTAGGTAGGACACTCTATCCTTCACCCTTTCTCCCTTTTACACCTTTTCGTCACTTTGTTTCTTTTCCCCGACAACCCAGGTTTTCTCATTCTCTGCTCTCGTTAGTATTGTGCTTATTAAATGACATCGGTGACATCTTGCATGATTCTGTTCACCACGCGCTCCTGATTCGATTTATTTATTTGCATCATGTTAGTGAGTACAGTTAATGCCTCATTCTCCCTCAGGCATGGTCTTGCATGCTCTGATATGTCTTTATGCTAGGACTGTTTGGTGAGTATCTGAACAAGAGCCGGGGCCAAAAACAAGAAAATCTGTGTTCGCAATCAATTGTAAATGCTTTATTTGAAAGATCGCTTTCTGCATAACACCATATTGTGTCAAGATCGTAACAAAGGTGATTGGGGAGTCATGCACTGGTTTTAAAGCCTCACTTTTTTTTCTGTAGTTTTAATGGGTGTGATGGTTTTAAAGGTGACTGGGATTAGGTAAAGATTAATGGTGTTTCTCTCTGGGTTGTAGCTTCTCAATACACTTGCACGTCAGGAATACAGTAGATCTGTGTGCAGATAGATCATTGAACTGACACAAATTGCTATTTCCCACAAATGTTTCTAAATCTTCATTTTGAAATGTATGTGTCATAATTGTCTCACAGTTAGTGTGACCCTCACCTCTATATGTGTACACTACCATTCAAAAGTTTGGGGTAGGTAAGATTTATTTTTTTAGATGCTTCCTGGCGTTTCTTTAATTGAAAGTGTAAAAAAAAATGTAATCAAAAACTTTGGTGCGCATTACGTATTTTCTATTAATATTATTATCAATATCCCCAAACCTTTGAACAGTAATGTATGTTTAGAATAAACCAACAGCTTAACCAACAAAGCACTTACAAAGACTTTCTTCCCTCAGACAAGCTTGGACCAACTGTCTTTGCTCCAGTTAAAATAGATTTTGTTGGAAATATTAAGGTAAGTGATTTCATGATTCGTGGCATCCTTTTTTTTTTTTTTTTTTTAAAGTAATAACTGTTAATAATACATGCCATTTTGATTGAGCAGTGGGTTTACAGTTAATGTGCATGTCATTAGTATTGTGGTACAAAATGCATTAATGCATCTGACAGTTACAATTCAGTCCATGCTATGCAGAATTTAGTCATTTTTAATAATAAGCAGTGATGAATAATTACTGTAATAATACAGAAAATATTTATTTGAGCTCAACCGTAGGAAGTAATGCCTGTGGCGGCTTTAAGACTGGTTTGTAGTGGGTAACTTCACATTTTACGATATGAATTATTGCTTTGGAGATCAGAACGTTTTCTAAAGAGTTTATCAGCTGAAATATTTAACAGGTTATGTCACCATAACCACTAGAGGGCATAATAGATTGGTCTGAGATCATCCCTATTTCCTCCATCAGAAAATCCAGCAGAAGGTGGTGTCCGATCCTGAGAGTTTCCCCACCCTGCAGAGCATCGTGCTGCATGAGGTGGAGACGGAGGTGGCACAGGTGCGGAACTCGGCCACAGAAGCACTGCTGTGGCTTAAACGCGGACTCAAGTTCCTCAAAGAATTCCTTTCTGAAATCAGTACAGGGGCAAAGGATGTCCAGGGAGCTCTTAGTAAGTCAAATGGTCAAATCTAAAACGGTTTGTGCTGCAAAAAGAAAACAGCTGTCCCTCAGTGCTTTGTAATGTCCCCTTTATTCTTCTTTCAGATAATGCATATGGAAAGACACTACGGCAGTATCACGGATGGGTTGTTCGAGGTGTCTTTGCAGTAAGTGTTGTGCTAAGAGTGCTGTTTTTCCATTTTTATAGGAACGTCGTCCTAGTTCTTGATGTTCTCTTTATGTTTCTGTCAAGCACTGTCCTTCAGGATATAGGCTTTGACCATTTATGCCATTTTATTTATTTATTTGGGAAGTTATTTTATGGCCCTCTATGAAACATCTAGTGCATTCATTCTCTAGATGGCGTAAGCTGATAATGTATTCTGCTTACAGTCACATCATCATGAGCATGAGCTATCTGAGAGAACGGTTACACATTTTTTGATAGTCTACTTTAGACATTCAGCTATAAGTAACTTTGTCAGTACATGCCAACTAATTTTCATTCATTTGCAACTACATGCCTACTAACTCTCAGAGAAGACCGTTAGGGTAGGTTTAGGATTAGTTCACATACTTGCAAAGTTTCTGATGGTATTTTGTGGGCCCATCAAAATAAAGTGTTAAGAAGATATTAAGCAGAAAGTCTACTAATACTCGAATGACTGCAAGTTGTCATCATCATCATCATCATCATCATGAAAGTTGCTTACGCTTAGTAGATGTCTAAAACAAACTAACAAGATGAAGTGTTACCTAGAGAATATTTCAGAGCACTTGAATGGTTAAATATACACTTGTATGTATCAAAATGCCTATATTTACAACTATTCTCAAAAATGATTTAAATAACTATTCTCAGTAATTTAGGTCTTTAAGTGAAAGCAAACAGCTGAGAAAGAAAACACTGGGCAGCTTTTAAAGCGACATTCATATGAATAAAAAAAATCTCATTGCTCTCGACTAAAATTATTTTTATAACTTTAATAAGAAGATATTTATAATTAATTTCTACAGTATTCAATTTCTTCTTTTTACATTTGATTACTTTATACGATGTCTATAGCATCTTTACATTCATTTATTCCTCTGTAATTTTTTTTCCTGTTGTAACTAGATTCTTATTTTTATATAAATGACTTTGTTTATTTGTTTATTACATTTTAGGCTGGTATTAGTTTTTTGTGATATTTTTGTTATACTGGTGAATTGTCATTTTAACGGTATCAAAAATGTATATCATAAACGCCTTATTTAAAGCGAACATGACTATATTATGACACATAACATCATGCATTCAACCCCCCTCAGGCCTTTTTGACCTCTTTTATATTAATTTTAGCTGGCTCTACGGGCTGCCCCGTCTTATGAGGGTTTCATGGCTGCTCTGGTTTCTCACGAAGGCGATGAGCTGAAGGAAGGCTTCACGACCGGCATGCATCGAGACCTAGACGTCTACCTGCCAGCCATGGAGAAGCAGCTGTCCATCCTGGACGCTCTCTATGAGGAGTACGGCTTGGAATCAGACGAGATCGTGTGACTAACACGGATACGCCCGCACAGCGAACAGAGCTTGCTTCTGACGGAGCTCGTCGGTTTTAGTGGTGAAGTTGTAACTCTTTCACCCGCTGTGTCAACCGAGCCCGAAGTTAGTGTTGGAAGACAGGGAGGTTTCTGCGAGGGCAGGGCTCGAAAAGCCTGACCAGTAAGAGTGTGTTGGATAATATGGCATATTCAGACTCCAGTAACAGTCATCCCTGTGAAATTTAAAATGCTAGCTGAGGGGGGCAGGGGTGTGATTCCAAGTGTTTTCAGGGAACAGGTGTATTTTTAGAAACCTTCAGTGGCATGATCAAGTGTTTTGATGGCGTTGGTTGTATGTTTTTCATACACTTTTAGGCATGAGAGTACAAGGGCGGATAAGCTGAAGATATAGTTTACCTGGCAGTGAAGGTGTTCGTCGCAGTATCCTTTCTTACAGTAAAACTGCACACTTGAAATATTCAATTACTTTTGTTTAGATATTTGCATCTCGTTCATTTTAGACTAGCACAAAACTCTTATTCAGCAGCCTTTGGGGATTCAGAAAAACATGCAGTGTGTTCGTAAAAACCAAGTACTTACGTTAAGTATACAGACACTGTGGTGGGCTATATATTTTTTTGCAGTGACATAATCTTAGTTTAACAAATTCACAACGGCTCAATTCAGGACTTGTAGGATCAACTTGGTGAGAGGGACCAAAACAGAGTCTTTTCTTCATGATTTTGTGGAAAGATTTCCTATTATTGAAAATATGTAGCTCTACTAAAGGAAAGATGTCATGGCATTTCCTTAGTGACTTAATTTATTGACTTATTTATATGAATATTAATTCGAACTGTTGATTTTATTGTAAGAATCACACTATGATCAAACCATATGAATGATACAAATTTGTGCATGTTGCTTTGCATGGATTATGTTTTTATATTGTGACATGAATCTAGATTTAGATTACTAAATGATTTGCACATAACATGAGGATGACTGTTCCCTTGGGTTTACATTTTTATTCTAATTGAGTTACATGAGGTTTTAAACTAAAAACTAAAGACAAACCATTGGCTTTATAAATATGTATTCCTAGCGTTGTAAATGTCAGATTTATATGACTCTACCACTTTTTTTTGAACACGAAAGGTATTTGGAAGTACTTTGGTAAACAAAAAGATTATGAAATCATGAGACATTTCTCAAAATCTCTTCTATATCTTCAATATAAGATATTAAAGGGTTACTCCACCCCAAAATGAGAATTTTGTCATTAATCATGTCACTCCAAACCCATAAAAAGATTTTTTTTCATCTTCAGAAAACAATTTAAGATACTTTGGTTTGTTACTGTGCCATCGCCTGCCAAATGACACTGTCAAGGCCCAGAAATTGTCAAAAAATGGTCCGTCTTCCATCAGTGGTTCAATATGAATTTTACGAAGCGACAAGAATACTTTATGTATGCAAAGAAAGTAAAAATAATGGCTTCATTCAACAATTTGTCTCACGTCACCGTAGCACCATTTTGGAGATTATCCGCTGGACACAAACTGTACGCTGTTCATGTGTCATCTGCAACAGAAGGACACAAGCAGTTCTGAACTATTTGTTTAAAAAAAGTATTCCCTGCCTCTTTTATAACGATACCGTTGAACCACTGATTGCAGATGGACTATTCTGACAATGTCTTTCATACTTTTCTGGAACTTTTCAGTCACAAACCTCCCAGTTCACATACAGAATATCTTAAATTGTGTTTCAAAGACAAGTGAAGCTTTAGTGGGTTTGGAACAAAATGATGGTAGAATTAATAAGAATAAAGTGGATTAATGACAAAATGTTCATTTAGGGAGAAAAACCCTTTAAGTGGCACAGTTTTTGAACTGTATGATGTCAGCACATCTGAGTGTATTTCTTCTGTTGAACATGAAAGCAGATATTTAGAAGAATGGCGATAACAAAACAGTAGATGGTAGACATTGACTTCTATAGTATGAAAAAGGAAAGGAAAAAATACTATGGAAAGTCCATGGCTACGGTCAACTTTTTGGTTAATAATATTCTTGTTAAACTATCTTCTTGTGGATGAACTATCCCTTTAAATTAAGTTGAGGTTTTGACATCCTAAGAATAGCACACAGGATCCATGTTGTCATTCACTAGTATTAAAATATGTCTATATGGTATGCCTTTTTATATGTATTTGCTAATTGTAATTTTTAAATTGTATGTCATTTATACCAAATTGCCTGCATTGGTTTTCTTTTTTATTCAAAAATATGCAACATTTCTCACAACATTAGAGTAATTGTGCATTTTCAAATTCATGAGGTGACCAATAACAAGCATTATCCATTCAAGTGACTTTTTTTTAGACAGAAGTAATGTCACATTGTCAGTCCTTCATTATCTGGATGTGGTTGCTGGGATACTCTCGCCATAACAAGGATGATCTCTAGACTCAGTAATAAGGGCAGAGAATAGAAGGATTGTTATTACGTGCAACTGTGAGTGTGTGGGAAACGGTTTCTGAGGTTTTCTTTTGTCAAAACGCATAGAAAATATCCAGAGACAGTGGTTCACTGTGACTGTTTTGAGAGTATATTTTACATGACCAATCTATAGTGACTAAATATAATACTAAAATCGAATACAGTATTTATTAAAGGGCCGTCATGACAGTTCTGTCATACTGCGTTCCATACTCAATGGAAACACTTTATCTATGCACGTTGCTCCATCCATTTCTAGGAGATGATGGGAAAACATTTGGGAGAACTTCTTGGGCAGGCGGTGCGACGGAATTGGCAATTGGATGCCAAATTAACCTCTTGCAACATCCCCCAGCACTCCATCAAAAACTTCTTGGCCCATGAACAGTTTTCCAGTGACCTGAATGCAAGCTTCTTGGAAGAAGGTCTAATATGTTTATTGGATTCCAGCCAACCAATCAGAATGTAAATTATTTTTGATTAAGCGGTATCATAAGCTTGCGTAAAACATTTAATTGAACAACTTAATACAGAACTCATTCCACCACACTGCTAGATTGACATACTCAAGTGTCGAGCAACGGTCGTGTCTTGTAAAAAGATGATCTTTTCACTAATGCATCTCTTGACCGTGTTTCATGGTATTTAACAGTGAACAGTGCGTTTTCTGTGAATCACCCCAAATCATATTTAGTTCCGAATTGAATCAAGATTTGTAATGATTCAAAGCCTTTTAAATGGGAAAATATATTTTCTTGCAGCTTTGACATTTCTGTTCTATGTATTGAGGCAAGAGGTCAATGTGTGATTGGCTTTGTCATCAGATGACCTATGGCATCAGTTCTGTTGCTGCTCATTCAAGTCCATTGAACATGTATGAAGTGTGCTGATTTGAGTGCATTTAAATCCACACCAATGCTCATATTCGTGAAAACTGCCTTTAACGTGGAAATGTCACGTCATGGTCTGAGCAGACGTACACACTTTTCCTTGTCGAAAGTACTGCAGGTAAGCTCGCTCTTCTAAATGAAAGGACTTGGATGATGTTTGGTGGCCTTTTCTAATGTCAATGAGGTGTTAATTAGGTGTCGTTTACGAGAAATCATAGATTTCACATCTGAAAGAGGTGTATGTGCATTGTTTGTGTGTAAGTTAATTCTACTATTCACACGTGGTAGTGTTCATTGGCCAAGGCCCGCCCATGAGACCATTTGATTGACATGTCAGACAACCAATCGCAGTTTACGTTCTGCTGCACGTTTCGGGTCGTGGGAATATCGCCACAATAACAGACCATTGTGTATGACTGACATATTTTAAAGATTCTATGCTACAAATTTGAAATATTTCACCTACTTTTCAAAAAGCCAGTGTTTAGTTCATTGCGATAAGCGCTTGTTGTCATAGTTGTAAACACGGCGGGGTTTGGCGTCACGGCATCTTTGTTTCCAGGCGAAACATTCCTTTAGAATTGGAAATCCTTTAGAATTCAACCAATCCGATTACGAATTAGAAACTCCTGAAGTGTTTCCAGATAAGTGCGTCTGAGGCTGAGGCTAGTCTAATGGAAACACAAATTTTCACGTTTTATTCCCTGACATAAAATTGCATCAGTTAAATTACATCAAAAAACAGTAAAAAAAAAAAAAAAAAAAAAATTCCTACTGACTCTGTCAAGGCAAACAGGAAAATGCTAACTTCCAGGGTGTGGCCTAAGAAATGCCAGTAAGATTTAGCTAGTTCATTCTAAACTAGAGGGTTTAGAATTTTTATATTGCTGAGCATTAATCTAAGATTTAAGAGTTACTGTGATTCGGCCCTTTGTTCCTGGCTATTATCCATCCATTTATTTCTAGTTTATATGTGTTTGTGTATGTTGTTCATTCCCTGCCATTCTGTAGCACCTTGCATGTTTGCCATTCCCTCCGTAGGTCAGGGATTTTCACTGGGGCCTCGGGTGACAGCTGGGTGCTCTCTGTTTCCTGCCTGTGAGGCCCTCTGTCCTCCGTCCTACAGCGGCACCCGAAACATGACACCACTAAACCTGCACTGGCATAATCCATCATCATACTTACAATATGGCAGCTGTCTTTTATGCTATTTAATTAAATCGCAGTCTATAGAGCCGTTTCCAAAATTGCCCCATGCAATAATTCTATGCTTATTCATTCCACAAGTATACTGAATGAGTAAAAGCAGGCAAGCAAATTTCAACACTGAGTGAGCTGGAAGTGCTTCAGGTTCCATCTTTTCTGAGATTTAGTGGGAATTAATTCGGCGCGATGTTCATAGTGTTCTTTTGCAGGTAGCCGTTGAGTGTACATGGATTGTATATTTGTTTTTGAGGTGCATTATGGTATTGAATGAGTGTGCTCGATAATGACCACTACAGTTTTCCACACCACTACATAGTCAGTGTTGGGTAGATTACTGGTAAATTGTGGTCTGTTAAGGTCATTGCACACTGAGTCGAAATTTTCGCAAGTTAAAAAACTTACGATGTTGTGTCAATTACATTTACACACTGCCTCAAACTTTCAGTCATAATAAAAAAGAATTCGGCAGAGCTTTGATTTTGAGTTTTCACATCCGTGCCACGCATTTTGATAGGAAAGGATGACAAATACGAAAAAAAAAATACATACGAAAATGTAAGACTCTGTGAACCGTGACCTTACATTTTGTGGTGTAGTCTATTAGATTGCACATTTTAATTTATTCTAATCTGACTATTGTTTAATTTTTTTTTATTACTTTAAGACCTAAATCATTTATGACGGTTTGACTATTTTTAATATCAAAAGAAAATATCCTAATCGATTATCAAAAAGTACATGAAACTTTACATTATGTCAGAGTTTCCCAAGATGGTATTTGGAAAAAGGAGAAAAGAATTATGCAAAATAAACACATTACATAATAAAGCTAAATGATTTGATTATTAGCGTTTCAATTCTTTTAAAGCATTTAAAAAAAGCTATTCATTTTTGGAATCTGATTATATAATCTAGATTACATATAATCAGTTACTACCCTGAAAATAGCCCACTATATAGGTAGCGGGACACAGTTTAGGATTTCACCAGCAGACATTTCAAACTCCAGACTACAAGATTATCAGAAAGTTTCCACCCAGCCTCAATGGAAAGTCCTGGGCACCTTTAGCTAAATAAGACCCCATTTGAGCCCCTGCAAATGCAACGGGGGTCTCACCTCCCACCCTGTTCCATGCAACCCCCCTCTTCAAAGTCTCATACTGGCACGTTCCCAACTAAGTTTAATATCAGATTGAGTTATGCAATGCATATATAAGATATTGCCTAGCTCATCTGCAGGCAAATTACTGTAATGTGATTAGTGGGTAAAGATATGGCTGTGTAATACGGTTACTGAATGACAACCATCTTCAAAAATCTGTGTACCCAACTCAGGGTTCCTGCCAACCTTTACACACACACACACACACAATAAAAAATGCCAGTCTAAAGCCATTGCACAAGACTTCACAGACTCTATGGTCCATTTTTCCATCGGCACAAAGTGATTCTTTCCTTGAAATCTGTCGACGGCATGCCTTTTATCTTTGTCTGTCACCTTCTGTCTCCTCCGGGATCAATACACTGTCAATCACTGTCAGGCCTATCGCCCACATATGCAGCCTCTGAGCAGCAGAGCTCAGAAATGCTGATGTAACTGCGGCTGGCTGTGATCTAGCACAGAGCTTAGTCAGCTACAACACCTTGATGAGCTAGAGAAACTCAGCAATGAGAGCAGTACGACGTTCTCTGAGGGCTTGCCAATGTTAAAATGTTAAGCGGTGCCTACCTTGAAATCACATTAACCAAAAATAACTTTTGAAAAGTGAAGGAATCAATATGTGGGGCAGAAAATCATCTAACTTTTGACTTTTTGAGCCAGGCTGTTCGTGCACAGTGATGAGGGCTTTCTGGCCGAGCAAAATTGGACAAGTTTCCAAAAATGAAAATCGAATCGAATACACCACACAACTTTTGCCAAGACGTTTGCCCTTAACGTGCCCTGACCTTTTTAGCTTCGCACTATGACTCCATCCAGTCTGAGGAGATTAAATATATTTGAAATTGAATTAAAATTAAATTAATTATACAGACTAACTCAACGTTAACTTTTCATTAATTGAGCTGCTGTACAAAAACAAGATCACATTTGTTCTGTTGGTATATTATCCTAAAACAAAACCTTTAAATCTGGTATAAGCTACACAACTTTTCAAATCTATAAAATACACTAGGCATCATACGCTCTCAGACTTCATGGTTATTTTCTCTGTAAATGGTAACAGAATTACTGGCCATAAAATACTATTTGACAGAAGGTTGGAATAAATTTCACAACTTCTGCTAATTTGCTATTTCGATGAAAGTCGATGATAATTGGTTCGATATGATGGATTTCACAGTGAGTGGTGTTAAGCTTTTTTTTTAAATCATCATATGATCCATCCAGTCATCAAACGTTTAATATTTTTGAATACATTTTCCATGCATTTCATGGCAACAAGGTGCTCTTCAAAATTACTTAAAGAATATGAAGACCATTCTTACAAAATGAATGCTAAGGAGAAGAAAATGAATGAAACAACAGCGATACTGCAAAAAGTTAGCTTTTCAAGCTTTATTTTAACATCATTGCAGGACAGTATCAAACAGGTTTTAATACTGAGAACAGCTTTTAAATGACACTAGGACAAAACATTCAGTCTCTTTTGTATTTGTTGTGCAATATTTGATGTTAACATCTTTCCTCCATTTGTACAAATCTGAGGATAACAGTCAGTTACAAGCTAAATACACTTTAACTCCTAAAACACCTGCCTGTCATAAGCCATCAACGTATATGGCAATTTTGCTCCTTTGAACAAGAGTATACAATATAAACATGCAGTTTCACCAGAATAATAAATTCAAGACACTTATTTTCGATAATATATCCATAATATTTTACATGAAATCTACAGGTAAGTCAGGAATATCACCCCAGAAATGTAAGCAAAGAGGTTTCTGTAGCAAATGCATCATATAGCTTATGGAAAACTGGCTTGATCAAAAAACTCAACGATACTTAAGCAAGATTTCACTGAATTTAACAGTAAGTAAGTGCTGTATGCTACACCTCAGGTCCTGTAATCACAAAGGCTAAAGCACATCGTATATGCTGAGGTATATTCAGACTGGACTTTGGCATAAATCAGTTTAAAGCCTTTGGGACGACAAAAACAGTCCAGCCTTAATCCAACAGTCTTTAGCCTGAATAGCAGCAAAATGCTACCCCTGCAATAGCAGACAGTACAAAATGTTCAATAACAGCTTTAGAGCCTTCACATAATGAATGGTTTTTTTCCAACACAACCTCATGGCAATTCCAAACTATTTTGCGTTTTGGCGAATAATTACAATATTGAATAAATTCTGAATCTGCCTAAGCCCCACTGATGGTTAGGTTTAGGGATAGAGCTTCATGCTTACAAATCGCCACCTTGTAAAATAGTTAAGATTTCCTCGTAAGATTGGCTTTTCCTCCCTATTTTAAGATCTTCAGACCCATAACCCGATAAATAAGCAGTGTTTGCTTTGCTTCAAGATCTTGAAGTACCAAACAAATGTGTGAAACCAAGCTAAACTGTGGAATATGTGCACCCTACTCCACGCATGGAGGTGGAGGAGTTATGGATATATTTAAGTGGTTTCCTGAGATATGTTGGAAATGTTAACTAAGTGTGACCCCATAAATCAAACAGAGAGCCTGGAAAGCAGGGTCTTCTAATCTTAAAAATTCTAAATATTGTCAGTCAGTAGTATTATTATGGTTAGTGTTTAAGTACATTTATGCAACCTTTACATTAAACAGTCTTTGAAAGCACAACTTTTATCCCCAGGGTCCAAAAGTAACACCTGTTATGTGCCAAACTGAAGTAAAATGTGAATTTGGTGCTTAAGTAAGTGGTTTTACTGGCCATTTGGGTCACTGCAACAATGCAAAAAATGAGTGTATAAATGGTTTATAAGAGGTAGCATTTTATATAAGGGTGAGTAAAATGGTGACAAAAATGTACCTTATTTCAACAAAATTTGAAGTCTACTTAATATGCTTCCATATGTCATTTCGTGTTTCTTGAAAGCGACAACAAACTGCAAACTGTGACGTCCACTTTGCAACAAAAATAATCATAATAGTATGAATTCCAATTAGAATATACGTTCCCAGTCCAGTCGCAACTTTGCTATCTTTTGTTGGGACAACTTACCTAACATTTCTATCGGTAAACATTTCTTTTTGACACTGCCTTGAATTTATTCTTGAGTATGGTGTTCAAATCGTACTCAGGCATTTAATTGTTCAGCGATATTAATGATTGCCTCATTGAGCTTTGAGTAATGTTTTGTTTATGATTGATATTGAAGACACTGAATGTTGGTACTGTACATGGTATGTTGGCTCTTCAGAACAACCATCAAGCGATGTTATTCAATTAAACAGTCATTTGGCTCATAATTTTGCCATTTTATGAGTTCTTAAATTCAATTTTATCTTCAATTTACCCATTATTGGGCTGTGTGGCAACAAGTTAATTTTGGACCCAGTATTCAAAACTGTACTAAACCTAATGTACATCAGTGTTATTTAAAATATTTAAATTATTAGGTTTCTTACAAGGCCAAGCACCAGTTTGGTCTAACCCTACATTTAAAGATATGAGCCACTTTTGTTTTTCAGTTACATGCCTTGGTAATGCTGCCTACAGCAATCTCAGCCTCATGCAAAATACTATAGTAACAACATCACATTGCATTCCACATAAAGAGCACCCTATGTGAGGGAAGGTGGGGTGGACCAGGAGAAAATGGCTTTCCTCTGAAACAGTACTACAGTACTTTGAGGTATTGAGAAGTCCTTTACCCATCCCCAAGAGGCAACTAACTCACCTGTTTCCTCTTAGTTCAGCCAACCACGCTGGCCAAATGTCGAGCCAGGGCCGAGTGGCAGGAAGCAGAGGCTGAATGAATGGAGAATGGTGTCTGAAGTCCTGTTAGAGTTCTTAAGAGCGCGAGCACAAACGTGGCTTTGCCATGCGTTCCTTTCCCGAGTGAGCTACATGGTCTCTCAGCATCATGTCAACAGAGTTCAGCTAATGTGTTTGTGATAATTCCATCAAAGATTTCTACTCTCAGTTTATCCACTGAATCTATGGTTTTCAGTGTCGTCGTTTATACGGATCTCGCCAGCTCAAACGAGACACTACTATTTTTGTCCTCATGTGAAATACTTGCAGTTTGTTGAGTCAATGAAACAGTCAGCTGTGCACTTGAGATGTCCATAAGATCTGTGGACAGAAAGACAGGCACGTCATTTTTAAAAATTTTAATTAATCAATTCAAATATTTCCAAATATTTTTTTGATATAACATTGTGCTAGAGTATTATAGTCAGTTAAAAATGTATAATTTTCAAACTCTTTGGGATGAGAATTTTGGGAGGCTTATTTTCCTTGATGGGGATTTTAGCTTTGCCCTATCCATTTTAAATAGACTTGAACAGTCATACCCAGGCAAAAAGGACCTGCATGTGTGAAAGCCAAAATCCTTTCCATCACACTCCTCTGCCTCTTCATAGCGATATCCATCCCCACAATATGCAAGTTTGCACTCTGCAACAGAGAGAAAGATGTAAAGCAAAAGATTGATACAAATACTGACTGGACTCAAATTAAAAATACATTTCATGAACTAAAATCATGTTAACGTGCCAAATTATTCAAATCAGTTTTGAGATGTCACAAATGCAAAACACCAACATGGCATGACACTAAACTAATGCAATAATCATTAATAATTACACAACTTAAAATACAATAGAACACCCTAACGTACATAAGTGAAAATAAATGAAAAACAAAATTAAGAACAATAACCTGGTGTTACTACCTTGGTTCACTGAGATGAGGAAATGAGTGTTACATTGCTACATATATCTGGAAACTCTGGTTTACTCTGAATACCAAAGCCTGATTTGTTTACCTTTGTGTAGCTGCATGAAAAAATGACTCTTCAACCCGCTAAAGAAGTGGTGCCGACTACTATATAAATCGTCTCTTAGTGTCACTTCATCAGAATCTTTCAACTGATAGCGACAGTCATCAACTCATGTGTTGCCTTACAGCACAGCAGGTTACACAACACTCATTCCCTTTATCTCAGGGAACTGAGGTTACATTAGTAACCAGAGGATTCCCTACCGAACCGGCACTCATGTGGCATTGCTACTCAATTGGGGAAAGCATCCGATGGCACACTACTATAAGCAAGTACAGAACAAATCTGTTCTGTGAGCCCTGCCCCAGAGCACCCTAATGATGGCCCCTAAGAAGCATGAGCCAATTATGAGACATAAATCATCAGCCTGGGGTTAATGTTACAAGACCTTGTCCACCCACAGAGGGGATTAGGTAAACCAAGCAGACAAAATCCATGCCTGAAGTCCAGGGACCTCCAAGACGTAATATCTGGTGAAGGTAAACGGTGAAGCCCAGGAAGAGGACATTCCTCTGGTAGAATGGGCCCTCACTCCAATAGGACACTGCAAATCCACTAAGGTGTAAGCCAGGGCTATAGCTTCAAATATCCAGCAGGACAATCTGTGCTTCATGACTGCTAGCCCTTTAGAGTTGCCTCTGAAGCAAACAAAGAGTTGCTCTGAATGCCAGAAGTGGCTATAGCACTCTATTTAAGAGCCAGAGTATAGAACACCATAATCTCCTGGGGTCGACAAATGCGGATACAGCTTTTGGGGCATCCTCTCCTGATAATGCAGAAAATATTTTTTTATTTGTATACATTCATAAAATCAACAAATCGACACCATCATGTGAAGCACTGAGCCGACCTGAGACTTCAGTGTTTTAGAAGTAAAACAACCTACAGAAGGCCAAATCATTATCATTCTGGAGGTGTTTGAGCTCCTTTTCATTATTCATCACAAAGATGACATCCTTGCAGGTACCACTCATCTATGCGGTTAAGCGTGGGCTCTTCAGGAACCAACCAATCCAAGTTCCTTCACAGCCTTTGAGAGAATGCAGATCTGCTCACTGTCCATGCTGGACATGTTGTTTGCTTCGAAAGGAGGGTGCTGGGGTCCTCACCAGAACACACACAATCTTCTGCATGTGAAGCTGTCAGCAACTTAAGAGTCATCATTGACAACTTGTTCATGCAGCTGCATGACTGTGAACAAATCAGGCTTCAGTATTCAGAGTAAATATAGGCCTCTCTTTTTTCTAGTTTCTCACAGTATAGAAAAAAAAAAACGAACTTTTTTTGTATGTTAATGTACAGTCTAGCAAAATAAACTAGGAAAATACATAAAAAAATTCTTTACATAAAATATTGATTTGAGTGGTAAATCATTAAATGAGAAGAAAGAGCATGGTATGCGACACAAGGCCTAAAACCAGCACAACTATGTTAAATAAAGAAAGCCTGGGACAAGAGCCAGGTCTACAGTTTAGCAGCCATTGTGCAAAAATATCTGGCCGCAGAATGTAGTGATTGACCAATCAGAATGGAGTATTCCAGAATGCTGTGTAATGAATTACGAGCACATATGTTTGGGTGACTTCTGAATGAAGGTGTTATTCTCGGCTTCATGCGCTATACAGGACTAAATTATTCCCATTTTAGAATACACTCTCATGTTAAAATACATTACAGCATGTTGTTGGGAATAAGCAGTCAGCTGGGGCGCCTCCGTTTCAACCCGATACTTACTGACACAGCCATCTGTGACCACCTTATTTCCGTCATCACACTCCTCTCCGTTCTCAACTTGCACGATGCTGTCTCCGCAGAAACCTTCCTGGTCGGGATCACGCTCCATCGACTGGAACGGTGTTAACTGCAATCAAAGTGTCTTTTACAGACCCTGGGCACTAAAATCACTGTGTCAAACTATTAAGATATAAGATGCATTTCAAAAACGGTTAGACTGACATGAATTCTTTTGGGAAGTCGATATATTATCATGCACTGAAATGATATGTTTAAATAGGTAAACGAAGCTAAAACAATCTAAAATATAAACTAATAGCAAACCTTTTACACAACCTAAAATATACTTTTCCAAGCACATTCATATCATTTTAACACTAAAAAGTTCAAACTTCAGGACAAGTAATATGCCATTTGTCCATTTAGAAACTGGATTTTGCTTAGATCACATTATTAATGGGCACCTGAATTGGCATCCAGCCATCAATGTCTTTGAAGTAAAGAGACCTCTGATCTTTACGGAAGGCCAATGCATTATCGGTCTGGAGACGGTTCAGTTCCTGTTCGTTATTCACCACAAAGATCTGCAGCACAGACATTAAATATTACCAACTGCTTTATTGGCAAAATGAATTGAATAGTTTTAAAATTGAATATCATCCAAAAATAACGATCAATCCAGTGCAGGGCACAGATATCTGGAAATATTCAGGCTTAGTTGGTAAAGCACGCTAGCATTGCTGGCTTACTGCAGGCACTCTGGGATAGCTGCCCCAGTGGTCAAAGGAGGGGGCATTACAGCCGCAGCGTCCCGGGCTGCCAGGTTGTCCCTTCTCTCCTTTCTGTCCTACCATGTACAGTCCTGGAGGAGAGGTAAACAACATTAAGCCCAAGGCATAAATGTTCCTCCATGTGATGCAAAGTAATGGAGTGATTTTAAGAGCCACTAAACCTGGCCCTCATCTATCACGAAGAGAAAGCAATTGAGTTAATATGCACAGAAACCAAAACAAGACAGCAGCTGTCCTGTGAATAAAGTGATGACATAATGTTTGTAATTCTGCGAGAAGCTTGGCCGCTCCGGCCGTCAGTTAAGGACATGATGTCATAGCTTCAGTCTCCTTTGGGGTTTCTGTTTCAGTCATGGATCAGGTTGCTTCTGAAGCTAAATAGACCAGTGCTGGGATTTCCTGTGGTGATTTAAGATCCATGTGCTTCACCCTTTGTACATGGCGAATGCAGCAATATCATCATGTGATCTTAACCACTATAGAGGGGGACAAGAGGCCCCCACTTCTAAAATTTAGATATGGCCAATATCTAAAATATCCTCCCCAATTTTCTTTAGTTTAATATATGTATGCATGTATGTATGTATATATACAAAAATGTAATATTAACATTTATTTAAAAAAAATGTATTTAAATGTACTTGATTAATTTTGTATTCTACATTTTCAATTTTCCCAAAGAACCAGTATTTTTTTTAGAGACCACAAGAGATTTGAAAGCTATTAGCGCTTGCATGTAAATTTAATACCTGATGCGGGCAGACCAGGAGGTCCAGGGTGACCGGGGGCCCCCTGAGGGCCTGCAGGACCCATGGGTCCAGTTGTACCAATGTCACCTTTTGCACCCTGCATCAGAAATCAATAATATGGGTCATTTATTTTCAATGCTTCTGCACTGCTATCATGTTGTTATTATGTGTTTGTTGATGGATCACCTGCTTTCCTCTTTTTCCTGGCCGGCCAGTGGGTCCCCTGTTCCCTGAGCTTCCAGGTTCACCTTTTGGGCCCATTTCACCCTGAGAAATTATTTTAAAATCACATCTGAGATTCTCTTTATATCATTATAATAGTTAAATTCTTAATATATATACTGCAATAATAAATATTTTCAAAACCTTCTGGCCAAGCATTCCAGGAAGGCCCATTGTTCCCTGAACAGTACAAAAATGTAAAAACATTAAAAATAAATAATGGATGAGACCAGTTAAAATTTGAAGTATAAAACTAAATGTGAAATTAAATGAGAACTTACCTTGTCACCTTTTAAGCCAATTTCACCTCTGAAACCTTGCGAGCCCTAACAGGACAAAATCAAAACAGTAAAAGAGTAACTTAATGAACAACTGGGGTAAAAAATTTAATTAACTGAATAAAAGTGAGTTCAGAGAGATAACTAACTTTTTCTCCCTTATGACCAGGTAAGCCCTGTAATAAATAAACAATATTCAGAGTATAGTATTTGTCCATTTGACAAGGCAGTATGACTGTAAGAGTCCTTATTCAGTAAAAAGGCTGTCCAGACCTTAGGCCCAATTAGTCCTCTTGCCCCTGGCATGCCCATCAGCCCAGGATCGCCTTTCTCCCCCTGTTAAAAACACAGGGTTCACAGGAATAATATTGTCATGGTTTCCAGAAAAATATTATGCAGCTCAACTGTTTTCAATGCTATTAATAATCACACGTTTCTGTAGCACCAATTTAGCATATTAAAATGACTTCTGATTCTGAAGAATCATGTGAAATGGATGACTGGAGTAATAGCTGCTGAAAACGCTAAAAGAATAATAAATTACATGTGAGAATATTTAAATATAGAACACTATTTAATAATATTTTATAGCATGAATGTTTTCACTTTATTTTTTATTTTAAAAATGCAGCCTTGGTGACATTTTTAATGTGAGGATGGAATTAATTACTCACCTTAGGTCCACTTGGTCCTTGCCATCCACTTGGTCCTTGTCGTCCTGGGAGACCAGGAGGGCCAGTGCGTCCCTGTAATGCATACAGCAATATTTTACTCACAAAAAAAACATACATGTAATAGCGTCGAAAAATAAAAACAATATTCCTGCATATTGGCAGATTTTAATTATTGACTTGTTCTTGGCTTAATAAAAGAACAATCTTCTATGACCTAAAAGATGTCCCAGCTTTTTGCATGCTCAGTTTTCTGACATTATTTTGGCTGATATATCTTTAAGGTAAGCATTCTAAGAGCGGATGAACAGTGTGTTTAAAATAAGATTTGGGTGTTGTCAGCACATAGATAAAAAGACATGCCATATTTATCAAAAACAGAAACCGCAACAGTGAAAACAACACAGGTCCAAGAACTGATCCCTGTGGAACACCGCAACAGAAAAATGAAAGTTTGAAGAGGAGTTATTCCTCAGTCTAAAGAAATTCAGGCCAAAGCTCCTTTCACACAAAGATTCCAGAAGATACTTGGGTAGCGTGTTCCGGCAATTGTTACCGGATCATTAGATTTGCTTCATTCTCAATGCAAGTGATTTTCCCAAATCTGTGCGTGCATTCACACATAACCAATAAAGGTCCCATTCAGCTGGCGAACTATCGGATTTACTGAGGAGCTCCGTGGTTTCTGCACACATTTTTGTTCATTTTAGTTTTTTTAAGGCAAACAATGCTCTCCGAGTTTAAAACACAGACTAGTCCCTCTAGCACTGCAGGGTTGTATATTGCTAAAAGAGTTGCACAATATCTACGTCATCACATCTGTTATGGCATTGGCTCCGACTTTAGTTCACACAGAGCACGTTCCGGCAATGTTACCAGGTCCCAAATCCGGGATCAATCCTGGAATCCATCCCAGGATGTGTTTGCGTTCACACAGAAGGCACTGTGCCAATTAACCGGCAATTTTCCGGGACCAACGTGCAGTGTGAAAGGGGTTCAAGAAAGTTCAGGCATGTAGCCAAATGGTCTACAGAAATCAAATATGTACAATTTCACTGAGTATAAGCTAGGTTTTATGGCCACTGTCTCCTTTTTCAATGCATCTAATGTGTGTATCACCTAAAGATGATTGGCTGCTCAATTGCAGAGCGGTAAGGACAAGGTGAGGACAACGTGTCTTCTGAGTGCTCTGAGGGACAAAACAGCCATCAGAAGAAATGGAGAGAGAGAACAAACTAAACCAAGCCCCATCAGTCTCCTGGCTTTAATTAAATTACGTGCTAAGGGCAGGAGCCGGGCATTGTGGGAGAGCGAATGATTTATTGGGCTGCCCTAGCACTAAGCTAAATTACTATGCAATGCTGCAAAGCTTCCTACACCACCAGCCTTCATTCTCAGTGCCTGTTTGGAGTAAAACAATGCACTAGCACACCCAAAATCCTGTGCAGCAGTTTAGTGGCTTCTCAGTTTACCCGCAGCCCCTCTGTAGGTATTACTGACTCTGGTCCCACATGCCTTCCAGGAAACCACACAATGTGATTGTAGGACATAAGCCACAGGGATATTGCATTGTGGATTGAACCTAATGACGGTGACCACAAGCGTCCCCTGATGTTTAGCTCTATGCTGTTTATACAGAAGATCAAGTGGAATCATGTGACCTGCGTATCTCTGTCAAGGTTGCACTTGCTTTGAATTTCCTTCAGCTCATATTATGCTGCAGCTATAAAAGTGTGTGCATCTCTCATTCCTCCTTCTTCCTTTTTTTTCAAAGTAAATCCACTTATTGGAAAACAGAGGCCAGTGAGTCTCACCTTTTGTCCGGGTCTTCCAATTTCACCCTAGCAACACAAACGAGGAAAGCAGATCATCAGTGTGTTTCAGTATACACAGTCTTGAGTGTTTTTAACTGTTGAAACTTCCTTTAAATATCTTCCTTTGTGTTGTCTGATTCTGGTTCAATGTCAGTACCTATTTATTACACAGTTATTAAAATTACTATAATATGTACATAATATGCACATGCTGATTAGGACTGTAAAATCAAGGGTAACCATAACAAGAATCTTATTTGATCCCTTGACTCGCTGGACCACTTAGCTTTCAGTCTTAATGTCTTTTCATGCTATTGTGTATTTGCATATATTTACATAATAAGTATGTGCCGTACCTTATCTCCCTTTGGTCCCTTTGGTCCCGGCAGTCCAGCAGGACCCTGATCATAAAACAAACATAACTGTTTAGCGCTTATTCAAAACTTTTTGCTAAAAGACAAATAGCATTTTGATTGTGATTAGACCAAGAGTATTGACTACAATGTATAATTGTTGTAATTCATTTCAGTGCCAAAGTGATGACTGTTTTCAAACAGGTTTCCCCTAACACTCCTGTTTTCTACTGGTTGACATAAAAGTGACAGGCCCACCCCAGGCTCGAACAAAACAATGGTCAAAGCGTCACATTGTATTTTATTGGTACTTCTTGTGGAAATCATCCTATAATGGCTTCCTTATACAGTAGTTGAAAAATGTGCTAGAGGAATAGTTCACCCAAAAATGAAAATTAGCCCATAATTTACTCACCTCAAAGCCATCCTAGGTATAAGCTCACCAGAGAATACACGAATGAAGATGGAGCAATACTAAACCCTGGTTATAAGTTAAAAGTCCACCCCAAAATGAACATTTTGCCATTAATCACTTATCCCAGTGCCATTCCAAACCTATAAAAACTTATTTCACAATTTAGTATATTTTGCATGAAAACAGGGAGGTCAACAAAAATAAAGATTTTGTTCAAAGGTTCAGCACTGTAATGTCACCATTACGCCATTTTGGACAGCATCTGTTGGACGCACATTATGTACGCAGTTCAGTGTTAAACACAATGGAAAGATATGTCTTGTACGTGTATTTACGCTTTGATTCGTACAAACAGCGTATATTTCCATACAGTGGCGAATTTTTTAATAAAGTTGTTATTTTTGTTTTCTTTCCTTACAGAAAGTATTCTCATGGCTTCATGATATTACAGTTGAACCACTGAAGAACTTTTCTGTATCTTGACAGTGCAAATTGTTTGGCAGTCAGTTTTCATTTTTGGGTGAACTATTCCTTTAAGAAAAAGTAAATGCACTTTGCCTTTAAAATGATCATTGCTGTTACAAAACAATGCTTTTACAATGTTTTTGGCTGACAATCTCAATAATATTTTCTACATAATTGGCATCCTATGAAAGAGATCAAACTGTTGAGATAGGGCTGAACTTGAAGTGCAGGGGTGAACTGTCTCTTGGGGTTTTGAGAGTCTGTGGGTCTCTCTCTTGGGGTTGTTTCTAAGAATGGTACGATGGAGCAGGGGCTGGCAATGGAAAAAGGTCTATTTCCATCCGCTCTAAATGTGGCGTGTTAATGGCCTGCTGTGTCGTGGGGGGCCAAACTAGTCACATCCGTGTCACTACAGAAAGACGTCTGAGGAACTCACACGGGTCTCACATGCTGAGAGGGTTATGAAGGCTAATTACAGAGCTGGAACTGACCATTGTGACAACCGATACTCTCCTTCCTTGAAGCACAAACTATGCATGTGGCTTGATTTTACTTATAAAAGTGGGTTTGTTTAACATTAGGGTTGGTCAGGGTCTGTGTGTGTAAATACAGCTAATGGGCCAGTAATATGACACTTTTTTGTCTGGGTCAATTCATACGGGCATCATTTGTCGTGTGGTGCATAAATTACGAATGAATAATTCTCATTAACAGTACATACATTTTAATACATAATTCGTGATTCTTGTTTAAAAAACTTTTTGTAAAATAATAACCGTGATGTAAAATAATAATCATATACACCCACAAGTATTAAAGGTATATTATTAAAGATTAATTTACTTGATAGTTACACCACATGACACGCTTCCGGTATAAAAATAGCATAAAAGTTTTCTTTTAGTCTAGCTTGTCAAATGTTCTTGTACACAGACTTTGCTATTGAACAGTATACAAAATGAAACTGAATAACTATAAATCATTGCGGCATGATATTTCACTCAGTGTAAAAAAAAAGTCTTCATTGCAAAATCTTTGGGACAAAAATGTATGTAAATGTGCCTTAAAGCCACCCGTTTTATCCTCAACATGAAAACTGAAAGCACATACCTGAGGGCCGGGAGGTCCTTCTGGTCCCTGAGGCCCTGGGGAGCATGTGTGAGGTGCCGGATTGTATGGGACACTGGGTGGAACAACCGTCTCAGTCTATAAAAGAAGTCATAGAAAAATATCCCATAAAGTGTCACCATCTTCAGTTTCAGTGGCTTCTTTATCACCATATTGTGGTCATGTAGACAGATATAATGTACTTATGAAACGACACATGAAATCCAGGTGCTGGATGAGGGGTCATGCATCAGGACTCACCAGAGGGTCCTGCCGCCACAGTGAAGGGGGAGGAGGGAAGAGAGGGGGCGGAGGTGGACTCAGTAAACAGCAGGGGTTGAATTTCTTCCTGGTTTCCAGCAACTGGAGATCTAGATGAGGGGAAATAAGGTTCATGAAGAACATGTCAGCAGACACATGGTGCAGCGGTACAGTGTTTCTCTCCACTGTTTTGGAAAAGAGGTACTGAAACACACGACTCTGTGTTTGATACTATGATACTTATCAGTAAAATCAAAAGTGTGATCAAAGGTCGTCCATTACTACAGCTAAAGATTGATCTGCAAATATGTAATGCTGCAGCTTTTCTTAGAAGTAGGCTAACTTCACTTTTTTGAGGCATTTAAAATGAGTCAGTCAATTTCAGTTCTTTTTCTGATCCGCTAACAATCACTGTCAAATCAAACATCAGTATTAATTGTTGTTTCTTTTTTAAATATTTATTTTGTGCATTTGTTTTTCACTTTTTACAGACACCCTATTAAAATACCCTATAAATAAACCATTATTGTTGTGCAGAAGCAATAGTGACAATATATACATAAATATAGTGCACATAGTCCAAATAGTGACTATTTAAAAAAAATACATATATGCATACATATACACATACATTAATAGTTTAACATACCAGAAAGATGCTAACTTTGCAAAAACAAGCACTTGCCTAATTAAACTTTTTACTGCAGTGCTGGCTGACAAAACTGAAACACAGCCATTTTGCCATTAGAGATAATAACCTGAAATTATTCACTGATGATCTTTGGGAAATTTATTGCAAAATTATGACAAACTATCTACTTTGTTCTCACTACAGGCCTTTAGATTCCAAATAGTTGAGTATAGCACTGAAAAACAAATTCTACTAGAAATTTAGCCCACGACATCAAACCCAGTCTATACTGGAAAACAATATACTGTATATCACCAAAATACTTTTTAAGAGCAGTGCAACTTAAATCGCGTTATCAACATTCTGCAACTGCATTTATTCAATTTGCACGAAATTACGCTTAGTCGAATACGTTTCTGCTATTGGTGCAATTCATTTGATTTGCATGTCATGTGCAAACATACCCTTAAAATCAGCATGCCATGCATGCGCAAAAAAGACTGATGTCTTACCTGTTGGACGAGGGAATATATTATCCACGTAAGAGAATGACGCCACATAGCAGAGGAGTTGAAAATATAGTCCAAGTGTGAACAGAATCATGCTGCCGGCTACGGTCTACCTCCAATAGCACAGAGAAGTGATCTGAGACGGTCCCGCACTACTGCTCTCTCTCCCCGCCTCTCTCTATCTCTCACACACACACACACACACATACACACACACACACGCCTTTAGGAGAAGGGAATGCCAGCCAATGTCTGTTACACCTCTCCCATGTATTGGCCCTGAGCTAAATATACATGAGGCAGCCAGTCAGCTGCCCTCTGTAGCCAATATTAGCCTGTTACTACTGCCAGCGCCGCCTTTGTTTCCCCCGGCCTCAAATGGACAGAGAAAACAAAACAGTATGGATAGAAATGACATTGAAATGACAGGGTGTCGTGCCAGAGGCAATGTTGAACTACTCCCATTTATTTATTGATAACACCAAGGAGGAAACCCAATACTTCTGTTTCTTAACCATTCTGGTGTGATGATACCAGAGTGGCAAAGTTCAAAATATGCGATTTGCTTTTCTCGCAAAATAAGATTCAAGTTCCATAGCATTTTTTTTTTGCTTTTGACAACCACGAGCAAGTCTCTTATTATGCTTTAATACTCATATATAAATGATTTTGAAGATACAGACTGTATGACTGATCCAAAGTTATACCATTATATTTTGAGTTGTTATATTTTTGCGTTAATGTATTAGTTGCGTACTTTAGTTGTTTTTGTCTATTATAAATTAACATGAGAAATGCTGCTATGGCAAATAGCTCAAATTAAATATTTTGCATATTTTAAGCAACCGTTATGGTTTTATTTTAGATAACTACAATAACGCTGGACGGCTGTAAAAAGCATTTCACTGCATGTCGTACCACGTATGTATGCGTATGTGACAAATAAAATTTGAATTAAAATTTAATTTGAATTTAAATTTAATAACCCTGTTACCAACATCGACACACCAATATAAAATTACATAAAATGACACATTTCTAAACCTATTTATTTACAGTATTTCAACATTTTTCCAGTCAGACTGTAATCAGGGTTATAACACTGAACTAAACTAAAACAAAAATAAAAATTCATAAATAAAGGTTCCAAAAATTACACGAAAACTATAATAGTATCTACATGTCACGTCTTTTCGTCAATAAAATGCTTTGAAGCCTATGTATATTTTGAAAACCCGTAATTCTTATTTGGTAAAGAAACCGCAGATGGGTTCATTAATCAGAATCGGTATGATAACTTGGTGTGACCATCTACAATGTTGGAACTGGAGGACTTGAATCTGAGACGGGCTGCCACTGGCATGTGATGTACACACATGCATAAAATGACAGAATTAGCCTGCATGCTCTGTAGTGGAATATCACAGATGTTTTCCAGCCCCCCTCGTCTATCTCACCCTCCCTCTCCCTGTCCTTTTTTTTTTTTTTTTTTTTTTTTTTTCAGGACTTATCGACCACCGCTACTCACAATTTATTGGCGCCTTTACTTTCCCTCAGAATTAATGACAGAGCAATTATGAAGAGGGCCGTTTAAAAGCCTGATGGGAGATGCAGTCTGTGAACGCCTGCAATCAGACAGAGTGCAGAACAAAGAAGACAGACAGAGCGAGACGGGAGAGAAAAACAGGCTCTTATGAAGCGCATTTTAATTGTCCATCACTTCCCCTTGAAACATAATCTTTCAAAGGACATCAAATTACATTAATTGTGAAGTTATTAGAAAAATATTTGTTAAAGCGCTATTAAAAATTACAATTCTTTATACAATAACACACAGCAAGTAAGGCCATTTTTGTTTGTGTACAATGATTAAAAAAACTTTAATTACAAAACAAACTTAAACAACTTTTGGCTGCTTTTTGCTTTTGGCCATAAAAAAAAAAAAGAGGCTCTTTTAATAAGTCTTTTGAAAGATGTAAAGTTGTTGGGAACATTTCCACACCTGGAAATGTAAAGACGCTGTGATCTGTCAAAGCCAAGGAAAAGACGCTCTCTTGCTCTGTGCTAAAGCAGCACAGTAATGATAAATTGTTTATATTATATATATATATATATATATATATATATATATATATATGAATAATTACGTTCTATGATTTGTGCCCCATATTCTGCTAACAGTTACTAAAGTAATTTTCATGGTGCTTCTTTAATACTTTTTTGCGGAGTTTGAGAGACATGGCCACATGCGTTCCCACAGTGAAAAATACATTTATCTGAAATATTTATTTCATGCTAAGTATACTACAAATTTGTACTTTTAGGCCTGGCTTCACAAACAAGCTTAGACTAAGCCAGGTGTGCATTTTGAGAAATGCACTGATATATTTTTATATCAGTCAAAGAGAGTTTCTTTGAGTTGAAACAGCTCAAGCTTATAATTTAGTCTGGCATTAGGCTTTAAGCCCTGTCTGTGAAAAAAAGGTGTTAATATACTAAACTGGTATAATTAAAGTCTGCTGAACTGGAACAACTAATTTTGTGCTTAATGCACTTTAATTGTGCAGATGTAGTGCTAAGGTCCAGGTAAAGATATACTAAAGTATTTTACTATTCTAAAGTGAAACTAGCAAGTATACTTTATCTTGGATTTAAAGACCGATATTAATCAAAGATCATACAATCCTCATCATTAGTGACATTAAAACACATTTAAACTTATTATAAAAAAAGGGCATTGTATACAAGTTGAAGTATGCCTATGCGTATGAAATAAATGTATTTAAATATACCAAGTATTCCTGAGGCATCCTATGAACTGTTGTTAAAATGCACATGAAAATCTACTTCAAAAGGTTTGAAACAAAGAAATATTGATTCCAGACATATTATTTTTAAGGGATGTTTCCTTTTAGGTACTTATAGATTCCAGTTCTTTCTATAGAAATTAACTTCAGTCAGTAGAGATTTAAGATCTAAGTGTACAATGGCACAGCCTTTCTTTTTATAGGAAATGGTGCCACCTACAGTAAGCTAACCAAGTGTATTGAAAGAAACAAGAGTTGGTCATCATGACATGATCCGATCTCATCTGATATCTCTCTCGGCTCTACAGATTTGAACGTGTCAGCCAGGGAAACTCCTAGGAGATAAACACAAAGTCTCGTATTATGATAGGAGCATTAAAGACGAAAAAGTCGCGCTTACGCATGAATAAACTCCCCTGAAGTCGATCCTGTTTATCTCAAAACGCTTTTGTAACACTAGAAAGTTTCCATTCATCGTTGGGGAAGCCCTTTGAGTGTCAGTGTGACATGCTCAGAGAGTCTCAGTCTTCCAGGCCGCTGTGACACTCAATCCTTCAATATGCCTGCATGCGGTTGCCAGGATACATCCGGCACAACAAAGAGGGTCACAACTTTCAATAACGGGGGTCTCATAACTTTCAAGAATAGAAAGGTCAGTTATGTTTAATCTGTGAGCATGCAGAGGGGGAAGGGGGTAAGAATATAAAAATAAATACATAAATTCTCCACATATTCTCCTATATACATAATACTTTAATACTTATAGGGAATGGGGAACACTTATTTACCATTAACTACAATTCTTCCCTTAATTTGCTGCTTATTAATAGTTAAGTATAGGTACAGGGTAGGATTAGGGATGTAGAATATAATTATGCAGAATAAGACATTAATATGTTCTTAATTACTACAAATAAATGACTCATTTTCTAGTAATATGCATGCTAATAAGACCAGAAAAGGAAGTGTTTACCAGTATAATCTATATAACACCTGCTTTGTCGAATTTGTCAAAGCAAAGTTTTAGATTTGGTCTAAAGGTTTAATAAACAAATATTAGATTCAGTATTATTGTGTATGACAGGCTTTACAGGGTTCATTAAGCAACTATACAGGAATACGGGAATTTTATTCAGCGGCCCAAATGGAACAAAAATACATTTTTAATGTATTAAATTCTAAAAGCTTGTAAATCACTGATATCAGTATAACAGTATAGCAGACTGCTTTATTTCCATTAATACTTTAACTAATGTTAATAAATGACACCTTATTGTAATGTATTAACAAACACGAACAAACAATAAACAAAGCATTTGTTACACTATTACTATTCGCGAATGTTGCTTAATAAAAATATAGTTATTCATTGTTTATTCGCCTTAGTTCATGGTGCATTAACTCATGTTAACAAACAGCAAAGTTTTGATCATGCTGACAATTTCGAGGCCTCGTTTGCTTATTAAATATGATTCAGTAGCTTTTATACGATTAAAATGAGAATATACAAATTAAGTAGTTTTCTCAATTGTTAATGATATTCCAGCTGATTGATCTATAAGGTAAGGCTGTGTGTGTGAGAAGTACCTGTTGTTTGCGGTCTGAAGCCGGGTCTATGAGTACATTGAGGAGGCTGGGAATCTGCGTGTTGTTCAGACTTTCCTGTAGTGCACTGCGGAGTTCCTCCACCGTTCGGACCAGATACCCACGACCCCCAAACGCACTCATCACCTGCTCGTACCGTGCCTCTGGCAGCAGCGTCACCGGAGGAGCACTAAAACACACACAGATAAGATTTATGTACAAGAATTTATAGCTGCTGGGTTTCATAGATATTAACCTTATTGAGAGCGATTTTGTCTCACTGCGTTTGCAGTTAAACCCAATGTTTCAACATGGAGCAGTTTGTTGTATTAGCATCACACACATATTACTAGGCTACTTGCATCGCTTAAAATAAAATCTGTAACAAGAAATATGTCATGAAAATCTGTATAGATAATCTTGTATCATGTCGAACTGACAAACATTCCATTTAAAATGATAAAAAAATATTAATCCAAGTGTTAAACTGTGGATGATGCATTTGTATGTTTAAATATGCTGCCAGGAAAGCTAATATTACCATCTACTGTCAAAAAGGAGAAGTACATCCTGTCTGACCAGAAGCATAGAAAAAAAAAAAATAGCACCTAGAAGAGGGATTAAAAGTAGAAGATAGACAGGTAATACTTTTATTAGTTAATATTACTGAACAACATTATTTAATGTGATTTAAGAATGAACAATACTTCTACAGCATTTATTAATCTTAGTTAAGGCTAATTTTAAGAATTTACTAATGCATTATTAAAATCGTAAGTTGTGTTTGTTAACATTAGTTAATACACTGTGAGCTATGATGAACTAATAATGAAGGATTGTATTTTTATTACCCAATGTTAACAAAGATGAAGAAATACTGTAATAAATGCATTGTTTATTGCTTGTCCATGTTAGTTAATACATTAACTAATATGTTAACAAAAGGCACCTTATTGTAAAATATTAACAAAAATATAGAGTAAAAATGCATAACGATGAGATATTTGATATAGTTCTGTTACTTATGTACATACTATATACTTGCAATAACAATGAGTGATTGCTTACCCCACCCTATGTAGTTACCTGACATTACCAGAAGTACACTGTAAATACACATAAGTTCACAAACTGTAAAATAAAACATTCAAAATTTCTGCATTAGTTTGAACTAGGGATGCACAATATATTATAACCGTATTAGTTATTTATCGGTTTATAGTTTTTCTATATTTTCATATTTGCACTTTTAAACCTTTTAAAACCGGGATGTCCCAACCAGAGACTGTGGGACAGAGTTGAGCCCTGACGACCTTTGTTTTGGCCTGCCTTGACACATCACATGAGGGGGGGAAAATAGACCCTCGTTTAAGTATTTTTGGCCTTGGCACTCAGAATAAACCCAGACTTTCCTTTAACGCTCTAGACTCACATGGTGGTCATGTCTCCCATCTTTTCCATCTCTTTCCATGTCTTTGGATCCACTCCACTGTAAATGCCATTGTTGTTGATTACTATGATGATGACTGGCAGTTTATACCTATTGATGATAATAATAAAAAAGTTCAGTGTTTATAGCGACAGCAAACATTTTATTATGCCGCACAATGCACAAATGCCCTACAGTTGGAGCTGTAGGTGGACGTTTCATTCACCTGCACATGGTCTCCACCTCCATGCCAGAGAAACCGAAGGCGCTGTCTCCTTCGATACACACCACTCTCTGAGCACTCTTCTGTGTCTGCTCCAACAACGCTGCTGCGATGGCAAATCCCGGACCCACTCCCATAGTGCCAAAAGTACCAGCATCTAACCTGTAAAGAACATTCAGGTTAGTCCTCTGAACAACATCACACAGCTTTGGTATCTAAACTATGGTACTTTACATTCTTCGAAATTCATTTCCAGGAAAAGTCCAAAGAATCTTACAAAAAAACAGTATGTTGTGTGGCTAAAATGAAAAGCGAGTTCCTATTCCTGTCATCCAAACATAAACGATTGCTAGTTATCTTAATAAATGGGTTTTTTCTCACTATCTAAACAGAAATTGTCTTTTACAAGCTAAACATAAAAGTTATATTTTAAAAAAAAATCTGATCTCCAAATTTTCTTGAGTTCTAAACCCAAATTTTTTCGGTCATGGTCTAAACATAACAAAAGTGGCTTTCTTGTGATCTAAACATAACAAAAGTGTTTTTTGTGTGATCTAAACATAAAATTTGTTTTCTAAACATAAGTTGTCTTTTACAAACATTTTTTTTGGTTTGTGCTCACCACAATTTTTTTTTTTAATCATGGCCTAAACATAACATAAGCCGTTTTTTCCATGATCTAAACATAAAAGTGGTTTTCTTGTGATCTAAACATAACAAAAGAGCTTTTTTAGTGGCGTACATACAACCAAGCCGTTTTCTCTGAATATAAACATAATATTGTAACCACAGCATATAGTTTTTGAGTAACCTCGCAATAACAGTTTTCGATTTCAATCATCAGCCACAAACCGTTTCCGCATTTAAAATGTCCCATAAGAGCGGCCTAAAATTTTGCCATTGTCGTGACAATCAGTACACGTCGTTTTCTGTTGTATGTTCGTTTGTGTTAAGAAATAACATAAAAACTATTTAATTCAAGACATTTTCCATTTGGGTTCCATTTAGAACCAATTCAAGGTCTGGATATGGACCGCTAATTGGTGTTCTTTGATAACAGGGATAAAAACTGCAGTTATTATTAAATTATCGTCTCTTGTTCAGCTGTGAAATGAGGGGGAGGACAATGTCTCACCTGTGTCGTGGGAGATGATTGAGCAGCATGGTGCGGCCTATGTCCATAGTATTCGCTCCCTCACTAACTATGATGCAGTCTTTGGGCAGCAGCTCAGAAATGTGGTGGAACGCTGTGTAGTAGTTCATGGGAAGAGTGGACTGGAGAGCAAGAGCCTGCGGGAAACGATAATAATGGTTGACTTTATACCAATAAATGTTAAACACACAGTTCACATGTTGACATTAAAGCAACCAATGCTATTTGATTACATCGAGCAGTTCATGCTAACGTCACACAAGCTCACCTTTGATATCTGAGCATTGGCAGTCATTTTCTCCTTCAGTGTCGACCACCATTGTGAATCTGAAGGAAATCTCCAAGATCTGACGCTTTCCAACAGCTTCATACAGTGCAGAAAGAGAAATATAAGGGATCATTTCATGCAAAACATGACTTTCAATACCTTTTATGCTATTTATCGATATTAAACTGTAAAAATGAGCACATGAAAGGGATAGTTCACCCAATAATTAAAATTGTATCAATCTAACTTTGTTTCAAAACTTTATCAAACTCTTTTAGATGCACAAATGAAGAAATTTTGAAGAAGGCTGGTAACCAACCAGTTGATGGTAGCCATTGAAATAGAAAGAGCACAGGCAAATCCTTAGTTTGCTTATATGAAGAGATTTGTTTAAATATTTGTGTTATGTATTTATTTATCTGATTTGGTGTTTGCTCTAAAATGTCTATTTAGTTTTGTTTTTTGACATTTTCATTTCTGAAAGAAATTGGCATCATTTGGACCTAGCAATAATAGGAGGACACCATTTCATGTATAATGTCTTAAATATCATTTTGTTAAAAAACAAATAATGCATTGTACTGAAAACTCTTGTGAAATCAGTATTGTGCATCGTATCGCATCGTGAGTTGAATGAATCTTTACATCCCTAAAATACTATGAAGGTCAAATGCTGCCATCAAAAAAAAAAATCTTCATTTGATTTCAGAAGAAGAAAGTAATTCATACATCAGCCCTTTAACATACGAAAGTACAGTTTTATCTAATAACATTGAGATTCAGTATTATATATTATAGATTAAGTCAAAGATTAAGAGGTCACTAACATAGAAAAAAATGTATATTTAAAATAAGAGTAAATTATACATTTTGACATAATAATCATGGCAACTAAAAGGGAATAAATGCTTCAAAACATAGTGGATTTAAATAGGACATTACGAGTCACTCACAGACCCCATAGATCATATAGAACGTCATGTTACAGATGCAGAAAAAGCGTTAAGTGTAGTAAAATGAGTTTATACTGTAGTTTACCTGCCTGACCACGGCTCCTATGTCTCCAAGTAGAGCAGATGCAGCTCTCACATTATTACTCAACTCTTCAGCACACAGATCCACCTAAATTTGCACAAGTGTCCACACTGAAGCTGAACCGAAGACCATTTACGTCAAGTCTTTATTGCAAAAACACACTGCCCGGGGCGTAACTAACCTGAATGATCTTCACATGGGGACTGAATCTGGGTGGAAAACCAAAATGCAGGATCCAGTTGAGTCTGGCACCCAGCAACACTATAACATCAGCCTGCAATAAAGCTCTAGAAAAGAAAGAGGAGCATCACAGCGGTCCATCAAAAGGAGGTTTTTAAAAGATCGTTTCGAGACACATCCACACCTGGACCTGGCCGCAGCGACGCAGTTAGGGTGGTCATCCGGCAGTACTCCCTTCCCCATAGGCGTGGGAAGGAAAGGGATCCCAGTGGCCTCCACCAGCTCCCTGACCTCCTTCTCTGCCCTGGAATAAGCCGCGCCTGCAGCACATCAAAGTTCAACATCGCTTTGATCAGTTCCAGCTGTGACCAGTTCCAGATGCCACGACTCTTGGTCACTCAGTTCTATTCGGTTCACCTTTGCCGATGATGATCAGAGGCCTCTGAGCCGTTTTGAGCAGACTGACGGCCCGTGTGATCTCTCTGCTGTCAGCCTGACTCACGGGAGGAGCAGGGCAGCAGGAAACAAACCTAGAGGAAAATGAAGACACATTTTATTGTGCAACAGAAAACAAAGATAGAAAGCTATCCATTGCTAGGATTAGTGTTTAACTGTACTTTAAGCTCACCTGACATTGGCCCGGTCTATTTTGTCGTTCACCATGTCTCCGGCTATGTCTATGTAGGACGCTCCTGGACGGCCATAAATGCTGCTCCTTACAGCCTAAAAAAAGTGCTTAAATATAAGGATGAAAAAATAAAAATGAAATCTAATTCAAAAACGAAAACCATAATAGTATCTTAATGATACTTAAATCATATTGCACAGTACATAGTATATTTTGCCAACATTTAAAAAACATAATTTCTTACATTTCATTTTAAACTATTTTTTCTCGTAATAGTGACACGTCATAATAACAAAGAAACTATTTTTACTTTTTCGACTACGGCTGGTATCATCTGAAGGCTGCTTGGTCGAGCAGAAAACTTGCTATACAGACGACAAGCTTCAACCTGGTGAGAAACAAGATTTTGACATCTGTTGCTTATATGCTCACCCCAAAAATGTGCGTTCTGTCATTAATCGCTTACCCCCTTCTCGCTCCAAACCAGTAAAAGCTTTGTTTGTCTTCAAAACACAATTCAAGATATTTTAGTTAAATACCGAGAGGCTTGTGACCCATTGACTGCCAAGTAAAACACACTGACAAGGTCCAGAAAAGTACTAAAGGCATCATCAAAATACCGCCATCAGTGGTTCAATCATGACGTAATGAACCTACGAGAATACTTTTTGTAATAATGACTTTTATTCAACAGTTTGTCCCTCCGCATCGCCGTAGCACCACTTTGGAGACTATATGCTGGACACAAATAGCGTACACTGATAAATTCAGATTAAAGCACTGAGGGCAGCCTTCTTTTATACTCCTCTGTGCCTTGATGGTGTTGCTTACTTGGCGGTCACAAGCCTCTCAGTTTTCATCCAAAATATCTTAAATTGTGTTCTGAAGATGAACTAAGCTTTTTTTCAGGGGGTGGAACGACATGAGGGTAAGCGATTAATGACAAAATGTGCATTTTAGGCTGAAGTATCTCTTTAAGGAATCAATTTCGCATCAGTGCCACAATAACAGTTTTTATAATCAAAGGCAAACATTACCTGAGGGAACTCCTGAAACGCTCCTGTAGTTTCTTGGTTCCTATCAGACGAGCCGCCAACGACAATGACAGGCCTTTAAATTCAAGCAAGAGAAGAAAAGCATCAAAACTGCCCATTACCTCTCGTTAATCTCAGGTCAGTTCAGCAGTGCAGAGCTACCAGCAGTTCACGTTAGCGTTGGCCATTCCTCCGAGCGCATGGATCAGCCCAGGTCCAGACACAACCAGACACACGGCTGGCCTGGAAAAAGAAACGCAACTTCATAGAAAAAAAGGAGCAGAAAAAAGTAACACCGAGAAACACTGACGTATTCGTACCGTCCTGTCAAATACCCAATAGCAGATGCAGCATAGCAGGCCTGTTAGGAGAAAGACCATGCATTGAAAACACACACATACAGACAGTCTTCAGCGTAATGAAACAGGAATATATAGTTAAAAAAAAACCTTACTGCTTGTTCATTGCGCATGCCAACATACTTGATGCCTGCTGCTTGGGCGGCCATGGCCACCTCGATGATAGGCACACCAACAATGCCAAACATGTACTCCACATTCTGCACATGGAGTTAAAGAGAGTTAAAGACACAGCTAATAGACACACGAACATGTTGAATAATCATTTGTTAAAAGTCGTTTCTGGTAATCTAAGGCACTATAAAAGAAGCTGAGGTTTTCAAATGGGGGTTGGAAACCACCCAGAAAAAAAAGAAGACTGCTAGAGGGTCCATGTGAATTTTTAGAGTAAAGAGTGGAAAAAATATATATATTATCCAAATAAAAATGGTGAAAATAAAAAAAGGTTGATTAAAATACATCAAAACTGATTTTGAAGATATCAAACATATTTTATGATATAGGTTGTGAGAACAAATGAATAAATAATGCATTAAAATAATATATAAAATCAATGCTATGATTAGAACTTATAAAAAAATCTAATTTAAGCTAAAAAAAGACAAAAATAAATAAATACAATTTTATTTAAATGAATAAACAACACATTAAACAGTCTGATACTATAGTCAATATAAAGCGTAACGTAACATAAGAAACTAAATATTTTGAAAATAGTAATTTACACATATTTATGTAATATTCAAAGCATTAATGTTAATCGCATGTAGATGATCACATTAACCCCTGGTGAAGTCTAAATTCAGCGCTAGCGCGCATGCGCAGCACCTTTGCCACACTGTCCAAGTTCAAGAGTACAGCAGGCGGTGTTGCATAGAAAGTAATACTACGACTCTATATACACATTAAGTGAATAATTGCTAGAGGACAGGTGTTTTTTTTTAACTGCTTTTGCAAGACTATTTGAAAATATGCAGGAGAAAGATAGAGAAGCCAGAAAAGAAGCACACGACGGTTCAACACAGACCTGAGATCTGAGCGCCTCAGCGATCAGCTGAGCTCCAGTCACTTCATCCATAATCACCTTCACAACACATTCACTTCACACACACACAACTGATCGTCTGGTGCTCTTCTGTCCTCCTGCCGCTCTTCTTCTGGGGTTTGTGTGTTAATATAAAAAGAAAACTCATGTCTCCACCTACTGGATAACTTGATGTGTTGTAGAGAGTCACTCTTCATTTCATTTCGTCTCACTTCCATAATGAAGGTCCACTGTCTCTCATTCATTCATTCATTCAGCAGCTAGAAACGTATATATTTACATATATGATATATGTATAAGAAATAATTTGGATATAGATCCGTTTCTAGAGATTATACATCAGCATTATATATATATATATATATATATATATATATATATATATATATATATATATATATATATATATATATATATATATATATATAATATTTTTTCAATAGTTTATTTTAATAAAAAGGGGGCCTTTCAAGCTTTCTAGATAATGTCTGCTTCTTTGATGTTTTTTTTTTTTTTGTTATCAAAAATGAAGGATGTAATGCAAATAAAAAAAGAGCACTTTAAATATTCGACCAGACATAATTCACAAAGAACAACTGTTCGTTTCATTTTCATTCCACTGTTTCCATACTTATTTATTTAGTAAACAAATAAACAATTTCAACTATAGAGGAATTCTACTTTTGAAATAAGCAATACACAATTTTATTACTTGCGTGTAAACACAAAATGACACGTTTAGCTTTCATCGACTAGTTGTTTTTTGTACTTTTGTAAAACATTTATAACAGAAAACATATTAGAAGAGAAATATATTTAGAAAAATTGGTCAGTTGTTACAAGCATGAACATTTCTCAAGCTATTAGATCTAATACCCATTTAACATGTTAGACACGGTCAAACTAAAAGTGAACTCTTCAACTAAACATCATAAATGTCATTGTGAAGAAAGAGATCGTACTTGTCATAACCAATATTTTCCACATTGCTGTTTTTGTTCTCCTTCACACTCGTTTTCCTGTTCATGGCTTGAGCTTCACTCTCTCTGCCTTCAAGATAGGACTGTAGGATCCGGAAAAACTGTCAAAATATTGGTCAGAGAAATGGCGACATTAATTACAATTCAGCGTGTTACTTTAATATTTGCATTAGAAGAACAAAATAATACCTAAAGCTTACAATACACATTGTCTGACATGTGTGTCCATAAATATGAATTTTAGATTCTGCCTCTGAATCCTGATTATAAAAAATCTCATCCTTTTGTGTGAAATTGGGACTTTTGTATAAAGCATTTATAAAGCATTTTTATTTATATAAAGTTTTTATAAAGTGTTTATAAGCTAAATGTTGTTATAAGGGGTTTAAGATTATTTTGCATATCTCTTTTTATCACTCCATAAATAAGGGAAAATAAATAAATAAATAAATAAATAAATGTCTCTCTCTCTCTCTCTCTCTCTATATATATATATGCATATTTTTAAGAATAAACTCAAATGAACGAACCCTCTATAAAAACCATTTTACTACAATTATTATATTACACAAATAATATTAACAAATAATAAATATTATAAATATAGATAGGAATAAAACATTTTTTTTTTTATGTAAGCACTACTGAAGTGGATATGACTCAGTGTTTAACAGTCTTTAACAATACACACTTTACTTTAAATCTGAAGACGCAAAGAGATAAAGAGCAATAAAATACACACCTTAATAAACTGTATTTTTTTATAGTATTTTTTACTATAAACTTTATTTTTAAAATAAAACATAGCCCACAATGTCAAAAACAGTGAAGGGGAAAAAATCCAGTAATCCTGTGCATTCTGAATGCATTCTGAATGTAAATGAAATATAATACACCCACTTGCCTACTTAATAAATAAATAAATAAATGGCAGCCGACTCACCAGGGTCCTGCTCTGTGGGTTGCTCAGAGACTTCCACTCTTCATTTGAGAGGTCCGACTCAACCGAGACCATCAGCAGCGTCATCAGAGCCAATACCGTCAACCTGGACGTGAAACACAAACACAGAGACGTTACAGAGTCTTCCTCAGAGCGCCTCAACGTCTTCACCCGATCACCTTCACCAAAGAGCTCACATGTCTGCAGCGTCTGTGAGTGCCGGGTCAGCTTGCAGTCGGGTTGCCTCGGTTTCCCAAAAGCTTTCTGCCCCTGCTTTTTATACACTGCATAAGAGGCATGCCATACATGAACAATTTGCACCTTCTGGCAAATTGGCATTTTCTTTTTTTCTCAAAGAAAATCTGGACAGACACTGAGTGCCATAATTGATATAATTAACCTTATTGCGTCATCATGGCTCCCTTAGAGACATATAACTCAGAATAGCCTCTTATAATGATGGTGGTATTTATGGCTTAACCTTTAAAGGGGCATGATGAATGTAAAAGACTACCGGACATATTAGCGAAATACATGAATCGAAATTGTAGGAAATATTTTAATGAATATGGTCAAGCACAAATGTTGACAACCAATTATTATTTTGCGCTAACAACCAGTTGTGTGAAAGCTCAGAAGGGAGACTTTTTTTTTTTCATTGCATATCCCAATGAGAATGATTTACAGGATAATTTAACACAACTTTTTTTCATTCAAGGCTTTTTAAAATTGAAAGTGGCTGAGAGCTACTAAACCTAAATCTCTTATGCAATACGAACGGTAATAGGCTGCATGTTAAAATGTGCTGGAAATGTTCTGAAGTGCTGAAACACACATTGAAATCATTTCAGAAAGAAAAGTAGCACTCTTAAATAACTATGGCTGGATTTTAAACTAATAAAAGGTACTGACATGTACTGCTCAGCCTTCAAATAACGTTTGAATAAAGTTTTGATACTCACTGATTGACTATATATCACTTTTATAGAGCAGTTGGTCCTGCATGTGCAGTTTAAAAAAATTTTTTTAAACAATTTAACAGATTTTATTATTATTATTATTATTTATTATCGACCTTTTTCTTGACGCAAAAATGAGCGCGCCGGTTTGTCTGCCTCCAGCGATTATTAAAAGGGCTCGTTTTGCTGCTTGATATTGAAATTCGGTGTGTCTTATCATGTGGTTTTAACGTGTTGTCTTCATTAGGAACACACTGGTTTGTAGCGCTAACGGTTTTACCGTTTACTGCACGTTGTCTGTTATTCTCCTCGGCTAATGAACCGGAAGTCTCACCCACTTCCGCGCTGAAAAAAAGGGAGGATTGATGACAGAATAAGTCTTTTGCATTTCCGTGAATTCCGGCCCATGCGGAGGAACAACAGTTATTAGTTTAGCAAAAAGTTTAGGAGAACAGCTCTCAGTGAAAGTACATATAAACTGAACTCTTCTGCACACTCCGTCCAGCCAGAAAACAGAAAGACAGCATGTGCTGAGCCTCCACGAACCCTTAGAAATGACACACTATTTTAGAAAGCATTAAAGAACTCATGTCAAATACCAGAAGAAGAACCATCTGTAAGATGTAACTCGTATAATTAATTCTCCTAAAAATGTATTGGTCACTTGTTTTTAAATGGAAAAAAGGGCAAAGGTTTGCTACTCAGTGTAATGTTTACACACAGGTTTCTGATAATGTATTACATTGACAAAGAACAATTACAGGTTTTTTAAGTTAAGTTAGAAATCTGAATTAATAGATGCACTGATAACAATTCTGTAATATTTCCAGGTTCCAGATTACACCATTTTGTTCAATGCCTGACAAGAAAATGATCGGTCATTAAATAGATCATATTCAATAGAAACGTAGACAGAACGAAAAGGCTTCTGTAAATTACAGGCATGTGATTTGTTTATTCTAGTCATCATTTCCTCGCTTTTTGTCTTTCTGTTAGAGATTCTGTTAATATTGTCTGAACTCTCCTGAACCAATCGCAGGGATGTATTTGAGTGAGAATGGCAGATTTTTCTTTCATGCCAAAAATCATTAGGATATCAAGTAAAGATCACTTTCCAGGTTTTTGACAAGTAAAATGCATTGCTAAGAAATTTTCAAATTGACCCTTATAACTGGTTTTGTGGTACAGGGTCAAATCTAAACGCATCGCATTTTAAACATTTGACATTAAAGACAAGCAAGATTCAAAGTACTGAAGTCATTTATTTATTTAATCAACCATAAAATATACAGGAATCTCTTTTTGTGAGCAGGGGGGCAGCAGCGGCCATCGACCGCACCAATCACTCTCCTCTTTCCCCCCGAGAAAAGGACAGGAAAGGAAACAGATCCCTGCTGACCCCCTCTCAGCCGGGAAGCTGTATTGAACAGATTTCCAGTTTCAGTCATTCCAAAATCAAAGCTTGAAAAGAGACGAACACAGGTTTCCGACAGGCCATCACAGAAAAAAAATCGAGTGGTTTCTTTTGCTAAATCAAAGAGAGCATACCTGCCCCAAAAAGTTAATAAGAGCCAGAAAAAATATAATATATATTTATATTCATATATCAACATACAAAGAGATCAAATGCTGTTCTACCATTGGTTTACACAGTGTTCCTCATTCCGGAGCAAAGCATGCTGGGAGCCGTTTGCCTCTTCATTTTCAGTGCTTTTCACAGACGTAGTGTTGAACTTCTTGTGCATCGTAGATTTGTTCTCTCAAGCTGCCCCTTCCCTCCATACAGTAATTTATGAAGGCACAAAATGATGATGAAATATGGAAAGTAAAAATAAATACCATAGATAAAAAGAATAATTTATCCTAAAACTGAAGATGGAGACGAGTTAGCATTTTAACATCACTCATGCTTGTGGCCAAAAGCATAACAAGGCTGATGTTCATGTCCTCAATTTGCCCTTGCGTTTTTGAAACTACTGAAATTTTAAATGTTACTTTTTTTTTTTTTACCCCCCTTTAGAGGGACAGAGAAATTGACAGGTATTAAAATCGCATTTTAAAAAATAAATCATTTCTTTCCGCGTTGTAAATGATCGATTCAGAAGTGCACACTGACTTGAAACCGCTGAAAGCATCGCAAACGTCCCAGTCTTTCGCGAGGGAGGATTTAAACGTTCAATCCCAGTTGCACTACGACAGTGTCAAACCGCTTGTGCAAAAGTTGGTCCCAGGCTGCCGATTCTTGTCTTTTATTGCCATGTGGAAAGGTCCGCCCGCTTATCCGTCACATTTGTGTAGGGCAAGATGCGCTGGCAGAGGTTGAGCTGATGGATAAGGGGGGGGTCGGGGGCTGGGAGGGCCAGCCTGCTGCGCCTCATACATGTGTGTGTGTGTGTGTGTGTTTTGTGTAGAGACTCTTAAGGCTCTGCGGAGTGGCCGGCCGCTGGGTAATTAAGACAAGATGTGCGCCTCTCCTTCCCTCCTCGTCTTCAGTACGTCTCCGAGTCGGAGTCGTTGAGCTCGTCGTCCTTGTAGAAGCCGTCGTGGCGGCCGATGCTGTTGAAACTGCAGTAGGAGCTGTGTTCGGAGCGGAGCATGGGCAGGCTGTCGAACGTGACGCTTTTGGTGGGGCTGGTGTAGTGATTGATGGCACTGAACGTGAGGGTGGGCACCGCTCCTCCGCCGGGAGACACTGGCATCATGGTGGCCAGGATCAGCGCCAGGCAATCTGCCACGTCTTTGTTAGGAGCACAGGCAAGGGCTGGAGTGTAGCCTTTCAGAGAAAAGACAGAAGACGAAAAATGATTGATGCTGATCGTTATAATATATCAAATATAACCTACACAGTACAAAAGTAAAACAAGAAAAAGTACAGATATTTTATGAATTGGGGGATCATGGATTTGTTTCGCTTGCTTGTAAACCTTGTTATAAAAAATATGAGTTTTAAAATGTACATTATTTCCTACATTTTACTATAACCTATAAAATAATATAATTTTTTTCAATAAAATTCAAATAGGAAAAAATTATATTAATCCACATAGAATAATAACAATACACTATTTAAAAAGTAGTATTCTAACAATTTCTTCAAAAATGCGATCTATTTTAAAACAATAATAAAAGTAAAAATAAATATTTCCTATTGTGTTTTTAATTTTTGAATATTTTAATTTAAAATAATACAAATCTAATGTATTCCTGAGATGGCAAAGCTGAATTGTCAGCATTATTACTTGTATTATTTTTTTTTATTTTGCTGCTCAAAAATAACTAAACAAATAACTCATTCTAAGATTTGTCCAAGTAATATAAATGCGTATCTGCTGAAAAGAGAGAGAGAGAGAAACACACTAACACACTGTCCATCTTCAAACATTTTAAACAAACATTAAAATCTATCATGTCTATCTATCTAGTCATGATAAGTTTAGAAATCATCAGCATTTACCATTTTCATCCACGGCTAGCACACTAGCACCCTTAGCTAGTAGTTCTTGGACAACCACAGTCAAGCCATTTCTGGCAGCCACATGCAGGGGCCTGGAAAATGACAATTAAATATTAGGCTTAGCTTAACGTATTTTTGCACAATTTCTGTGTGTTGAGCATACGTTTGTAAAGCTGCATTGGTGGAGTTGATGAGGTTTCTGTCAGTGATCTTCTCCAAGATCAACAAGGCACTGGTTTCATGACCCTACAGAGATCAAATGAAAAAAGTAAAAGTTATGAGAAAGTCACACATTCCATACTAGACGCTTACAATTGATTAAAAAAAACGAAGACGTGAAAGAACAGTGTTTTGTACCTTACTGCAGGCCAGATGGAGAGCAGTGTTTTTGTTGGCGTCCTGTAGCGTGAGATCTGCTTTCGCGCTGCTCACCAACACCTCTGCCAAACACAGACAGACATCATGACACATCAAAAAAAACAAACACAAACTCGGCTAACTACAAAAGCGAAAAAACATTCAAGGTTTGAGTGTCACAGTCCTACCGACTGCATTGGTCTGGCCGTTCTCAGCAGCCATCATGAGTGGGGTTTTGCCTCCAGCATCCACACAGTTCACCTGTGCATTATGACCCAGCAAGAGCTGCAGACACTCCACGTGATCTGTGAAAGCCGCAGCATGAAGAGGAGTCCTGTCACACAGAGAAACAGTTACAATACCACAAACACTGAGGGTTCAAATAAATAAGGTGACACTTTACTTTAAAGAACAATTCTCAATACATCGGCATACATATTTATAGCATGTCGACTGTTTAATATCACCCCATATATATAAAAATAACTACCTTATCGACTAACAAGCAGCAAATTAGGAGTTTGTTCAGAAAAAACTCTTTAATACTGAATGCGTGTTCCATGTTTTAAAGTGTTACCAAAAATAATCGTTTGATTGACTTTTTATATTGTTACCATGTCTATATTTCGATTAGCATCTATACATTTCCGTAAGAAAAATGTGATATTTCATCTACTCGAATTAAGGAAAAACGACACTATTAGGAAATATACAGAACAGTTTTGGTTCAGGTTTTTCAGTCTGTTATTTTATTTCAACTTTAAAACAATTTTTAAAAGTTTTAACTTCGTCCAACACTTATATTACATTAAAGAAATTAAATGGCATCTTAAAATATACCATTACAAAAGAAATGAAATGACCACAATGATTTTAACTGATGAAAGGTTGAAGAAACAGAATAAGACCAGTACCTGTTTTTGGAATCGGTTGAATTGACAATGGCAGGAGTAAGTGTGTCTATCAACATCTCAGCTGCTCCTTCATTGTCATTTATACTGAAGTTCAGAAAAATAACAGCTTCAGTATTTTGTCCTTTTAAACGCAATCACGTACCAATCCAAACCAAATCCACTTACACGGCACAGTGAAGGGGGCTAAAGGTGTTCCCTTCAGTCTTATGAAATAACTCTTGCTCAAGCAACACCTCAACACATGTGTCATGACCTGCAGGGAGAAAATCCGGTGTAACAACAGTTTATCTAACAAGCGTCTGGAGTCCTGCTCAAAGAAGAAAAAAAGTCAGACACGGCGATCCTATTTTGTGATTGTGCTGGTTGGCATTTCACCTTTGGAGAGTCACAAAGATTTCAACAAAGTGATTTTAAAATGAAACTGCATTCCTATGAACCCTTACCAAAAATAAACAGTCTTTTGTAGATTAATTAAAATAAACGAATGAGGCATTTCTCTGAATAATGCAAGTGACATCTGTATATTTCAGAATAACATGCTTTCGTTTTGGATTTAACATTTTGCTACGAATGACAAACAAATTGACACCAAAGTGCCATTTACAGGGTTCCCACCCGTTCTGACCAATGAAATTTCTTTGACTTGTCCAATTGATCATAAATACTATATTATTATCATACATTCATACATCATACATATCATACAGATTGTACCAAGAACTTACATTAAGTTTATGCATAACAATTAAGCATGCAAGTAAATGAAAGTCCCTAAAAAGGCAAAGAAGCTTAAATTTGAACGTAGCTCAAGGGGTTTTGACTTCCTGAGCTTTCAAGTAGATTTACTTTTCCGTGTCTGGAAACAAGATTTAAAAATCCCTGGCATTTCAATGAGAGTGGGAATCCTGCATTACTTTCGTCAGACTAGGTGCAGGCAGGCCTTTAAACAGGTAGTGTGTATCGATCTGTGATCGGCAAGTGCGTTTATTCACCGTTGTAACAGGCCCAGTGCAGGGGCGTGTAGCCCTGGTGGTCAGTGATGACAGGAATGGTCTCTACTGACTGGGCAGCATGCAGAAGGCCCCCCAGAACCCCAACGTGACCACAGGCGGCCGCAAGGTGCACTGGAGAGCGCCCCCTACAGTCTCGTACCATGAAACTGGCACTGTGCTGCAGCAGAGCCTCCACACACTCCTCATGGCCCGTCACCGCCTGAACAGATCAACGCACTTATGAACATTAGCCACGCTTTGAAGCATTAGCACATGTGGGAGCCAGAGCAAGTAGAAATACCAAAGAAAGTCAGTTATGATTTACCCCTCTGTGCAGAGCAGTGCGGCCCCATTTGTCTTTGGCATCGACATTGGCTCCTTTATTAATAAGGGAGTAAACACAGTCTGTGTGTCCACCCAGCACTGACAGCATCAGAGGCGTCCTGAAAATCACATAGATGAATGACTCCGCTGCCTATTTCCATTATTCTCTACCAGAAGAAACTAGAAACTAGTTTCATGTACTTACTGGCCAGTCCCATCCTGAATGTCCACTGCACTCTGCAGGTCAGCATTTCCGATGAGCAAACGGAGACATTCAGAATGACCATTAGTGGCTGCAAAAGAGACAAAAGAGAAGACAGATGTGCATGTTATGAGACTGTACGTCCATACATGAACAGTAAAACATTCTGGCATTTGTAATAGACTACTATACATCCACCCGGATGATAAATCTGCCAACAGTATCGACCTTTTGCCGGCTTGGCTGATTAACAACAGAAGTGTTAGCTCTGCCTTGTCTTACAAGTCTATAAACAGCTTTGTCAATAGAAGCAAGACGAGAACAAGGGGAATGCTTCACATTTTTGAGATATGTTTTACATGCTCAATTGTAGTTCCTTTAAAAGGTATTTAAAAATATTTTTTTATGACCTTGTTAAATACAGCGATTTTTACACTCAGATAACACATTGTTGCAGCATTTTACAAAAATAAAGACTGAATATATTTGGTCAAAACCTCATGTTATGACAATATTGGCTTACAATTACTTTATTGGCCTAAAATTCTAAATGTTTGCCCTCTCTCTCTCTTTCCTGTTCGCACATTTCAGACCTCAAATACATAAAATACTACCCTTTTAATTTAACCTTGAGTAACCCTTTTATTTACATATTAGAATAATAAAATTTAGCTTATTAATTTCTACCAATTGTCATCATTTTTTGTCTAAATATACATTTTATTTAGGAGAAACGATAATACTACAATATTTAATTCTAGCATGCATGTGATCAAATACATTTTTTAACGTCTTTATCCTTTTAGAAACAGTTGCATTTTATAATGTTATAATAAAAATATTTTATTAATGTATTTTATTAATAAAATACTACTAATAATAATAATAATTTATGATAAAATAAGACTTTTTCCTTATTGGTAATTAACCAATAAAAGTATAAAAAAATTAGCATTTGGTCACAAATGATGCAAATAACTGAAGAACAATCTCATTATTCTCTGTACACCATACCGGCGGCATGGATGGGGGTTCGCTTCAGCGTATAGTCTTTCACAAGGATGGAAGCCCCCTGGTTGATGAGCACATCCACACATTCAACATGGCCTTTAAAGGCAGCCAGGTCCAGCGGCGTGTGTCCTTGCGCTGTTCTCACATCCAAATCCAGCAAAGACTGAACCAGTACCTCAAGAGCCTGGTGATGTCCATGATATGCCTAAAAAAATTTATATAATCTTATAAGAACCCAAGCCAGAAATCATAAGAGAATTACAATGTTTCCCAACATTTGGTGAACAAACAAGATGCAGACTGTACTCACAGCCAAGTGGAGAGGGCTCACAGGAGCACGTACATCAGAGTCATTTAGGATGTCTGTCCCTGAGGTTTCCATTAACTTCAAAACAAGACACAACAGATCTAATTAGGTTTCGTCACCCTGCGACAATCTTAAAGAGGTTTATGTTGAGCGGCACAGCACTTACCACATCTAAAGGAGTTTCACTCGCAATCTGATGAAGAAAACAGAAATACATTAGGCTGAAAATATTAAAAACATAATCACATTATTTTAAGTCATCTCACCAGCTCCAGACACAAGCGGTGTCCATAAGCAGAGGCGTAATGCACTGCATTGTAGCCCTGATTGTCTCGGATCCCTGGGTTGGCGTCATTCCTCAGCAAATATTCCAGGCACCTAGTTAGTGAACGAGAGAGACCGGTAAATACATGTTTAACTAGCTACGTACACCGTTCGCTCATATGCAATACAGTAACTCACTTTCCATCTGCGTCAGAAGCAGCGGCGTAGTGGAGGGGGGTGCAGCCCCTCTTGTCAAGCTCATTGACATTGGCTCCTGAACCCACCAAAGCAAACAGGCACTGGTAGTTGCAGTTTGCAGCTGCGTAGTGCAAAGGTGTCCTAAAGAAGAGATTATACGCTCAAGCCTCATGATCCAAAATATCAATGCATAATGAATGGATACGGAAGTGCAAAGTAAACGCACCTTCCGAAGCTGTCTTTCCTGTTGAAATCTGCCCCCGTGTTGAGAAGAAGATTCAGACATTCGAGGTTCCTGTGGTAGAAAACGCATTTTAATCAGATGAAGCAAAACATATTCAAGCTACGTGAATGAACCATTAAATGAGCTGCACTAGATCGGTCAGTGCAGATAGATATTCTCAATACAAAAAAAAAAAAATAGATATATTTTCGAGGCTTAGTCATGTCAAGTGTTTAGAAACATGCTCATGGATGCTGGTTTGAAAAGAAAATGTAATGATGTTGAATCAGTAAACATTAACCTATTTTAATACCTAGTTTCAAAAATCATGTTTTTTCAACGTGAATTAATTCTTCTCAAACAAACTGCAGCTGGGTTATTTTGTTTAGAAACTAACACAAAAACATGATAACTTTAATCAAAAACGATTTAATCCAGTTATTAATTATAAATAACATTACCCCCCCCCCCCACATTTTACAATATGAACCAACCATGGCATAAGTAGGATAAAAAAAATTTCATTTTCATGTCGATAAACGTCTTTAAAATATAAATATGTTTGTAATTTTTTTTTTTACAAGTTTAAATATTTAAGCAAAATAAATAAGATCACCCAAAATGAATATGGTTACTTTTCAAAAATGTAATCCTTTTTTTTTTTTTTTTTTTTTTTTTTTTTTGAGGGGACCAAGAAAAACTGTCATCACTGACTATAAAATCAAAAATAATCTCACCCGCCGGCAGCAGCAGCATGAAAACAGGTCCTTCCAAAGTCATCAGGGGTGTCTATATCAAAGCCTGGAAGACAATAACTTATGTAATCCATGTACAAAAAGTGCACTGGCTGACTATCTGAGCAGTGATAGAGCTTACCAGATGACAGCAGCTTACGGCAGCAGTCCGAGAAGCCGCTGAGAGCAGCCAAATGCAGTGGAAACATGCCATGAACTCCCCTCCTAAAAGAAAGATCCAACGTTACAACCAGACAGGAGCATTTCGCCGCGTATGCACGTGGGATCGATAACAAAATTTGTGGGTGTTTAATATAAGTGTTAAAATAATGAATTTCCGCCTACATCTTTATTTCAACAGTTAATGCATAAATGAAACAAAGCTGTTATATTCACTAATTAGCAAGCACATGGGAATGAGAATTCTTACTTGGCTGTGTCAGCTCCATTAGTGATCAGTGTGTTGATGAGAAGTTCGTGTCCGTATCGAGCTGCGATGTGCAGTGGAGTATTCCCGTTCTTATCTTCACAGTCTATCTCAGCACCTACACACAGACGAAGCAAACGAGGCGCTGTCAGATACTGCGGGCTCAGTAATCGAACATGTCAAAACTCACAACTCACCATTTTGAATAATCGCCTGAGATCTCGAGAACCTCCCGTGGATAGCGGTCATATGTAGAGGGGTCTTACCATCCTTACTCTGCAAAATGATACATAAATAAGTTACTACGTCCCTCATTGGTGATTTTTGTCACGTGTCAAGCCGTAATAGAGCTCCCACCTTGATATTGACATCGGCTCCATTTCCCACGAGCAGCTCAAGGCAGAGCGCTCCGTGCCGCGAGGCAGCGGTGAAGTGCAGGGGTGCGAAGCCCTTCTCATTAACCTGGTTCACATTGGCGCCGCACTCGATCAGCTCGTTCACCACCACATCCTGACCGTTGTAGCATGCCACGTGCAGCGGCGTGTTCCCATACGCGTTTGGCTCGTTCATCTGTAAGCATGTCCACGATTCAAACGTTCAGTCATTCACACTTCAGTTTAATTACTGTATGACTGAGCAGAGGTGTTCATCCAATTTAAGAATGGCGGTGTAGCCCAATTAGCTATACACGCTTCTTTTGAAGTTCTTTTGAAGCGGATGTCTAGTTGAAAAGGTTAGCATGATGTTGTCTGAACCACACTTAGAACAAACCACCCACAAAAGTACGAATGACTGCGTGAAAGCAAGCCACGTTGTGAGTGAAGCGGTTTATTATGTTCTAGTCGATCCAACTGACTGCCACTTTGTTCATTTGGCTAAATTAAAAATCAATTTGTTCACTGCAAAAATGTTCACCATCATGTGGCAGTAGCTCTAATCAATGAGTAGGCGCGTAATTAGCATTTTTGAAAATGCTGGAACTGAATTCCATGAAAAACATAAAACACTTTAAAAGGATGCAGTAATGGACCAAATTAAAGCAAACAGCTTGAGACGGACTGAAACTATGCCATAGATTCACAGAACAGTCAAGGGGAACAACGTCTAGCTTAAAACAAACATTTTAACTGAAACACAAGGACATTTTTACACATCAATACAACATTTACATCAATAGTGGTCGACCAACATAAGTTTTTTCTAAGTAGCAGAAGTAGATCAACGCCTGCTTCTGTATCGCTGCCTGTTTAGCTCCACCCACCAATTTGTGTAAACAACAACAGAGGCAAACTCAGGCCTACGTAGGTTTTTGCTTCCTTCTGATCCTAACACTAGGAAAGAGTGAATTAACTATTTTTAACAGTTCCAGAACACATGAGTATAAAACTTGGTCCTTTGTTCACTTCATTTTAATGTGGATTCATTTACAAACAAGAAACAATTTGATGTGGGATTTTCAGAAATACTGAAATTAAAAGACAATGCTGTGCCGACAAATGTGAGTACCCGTTTTCATTAACCCTTTAAGCTAATAAGGTGATATTTCACCAGCACTCAAAAAAAATCTATCGAATAATCAATAATTAAAACATCTCTATTATTTGCAATGCAATGCAATGAATAGCTGACATTTGAGGCTTAGTACTGTACAAAAGCAATACATGTTTTTCAGTTTAAACAATGGTATACATATCAATGTAATAATTGGAATGACAATTTTGAAGCGATAATCAACTATGATGATTTTCATAATACCCATTATAATCTATCATGTACATATTCAATTTTGGAGAGTGGACAATGCGAACACTTACATCAACTCCTAGGTCCAGCAGATACTTCACTACACTGATCATCCCACTGGACGCTGCAGCATGGAGGGGTGTGTACGCTTTCTTATCCTTACACGTCACCTCGGCACCATGAGACACCAGCAGCTTGACCACCTCCATGTGACCTGAAGGGTTGAGAGTTTAAAAGGGTTTTGAATTTATAAGACCCCACATACGGTTGCGCAAGAAGCCAGAAAACAAAAATCGCTCTGTCTCACCCATGTATGCCGCCCAATGGATTGCCCTTCTGTCCTTCTTATCAAACGCATTTATATTTGCTCCCCTGGATAGCAGTAACCGCACCATCTGACAGCAGAACAACATGAAATGCATTTTACACAGAGAACAACAATAAAAACCACATTTGCAGTGTGTAAAAAAAACCAACAGAATTTCAATAATGTTAAATATTCATCTCTCCGTTGTACCTCGAAGTGCTTCATAAATTCTGAGCCATAATTTCAACAAACCCACACATATGCAAATGGCCGCTCACTGACCTCCAGGTGGCCGCTGAAGGCAGCGTGGTGCAGAGCTGTGCGTCCAGCCCGATCAGATACATTAACGTTGCTAAGCAGTGGCACCAACGCCTCAGCGCAGCGGACTGCTTTGTTAGCGGCGGCCACATGTAGAGGAGTCTGCCAGTTCTTATCGCGAGCGTTCACGTCGGCAGAGTGCTTCAACAAAACCTGCACCGCCTCCTGCAGGACGCAAGGTCAAAGGAAGACACAGATCCATAGTTCTGAAGTATTACTTTGTTTCTGTAACTTGTGGTTGCATACTTTTACGACTTCAAGCAAGTCGCATTTTGTCAATTTACAGTCAAACATATTAGTGGCTGAAGTTTCAGATACAGTTTTTTTTTTTTTTTTTTTTTTTACAGGTTTTATGAAGGTAAATTTAAGACCTAGTAAAAAAAAGAATTGAATTAACTGAAGAGAACATAACACGGCAATATGTTCTCTTAATGTAAATGTCTAGGGATCATAAAAAGTTGTAAAATTTGATGAATACAATCTCCATTACTTTTTTAGAGCTTAAAACTTGAATAGCTCTGCTCCCAAAAACTAGAAGATGGAAATAACTGTTACTGTACCTTCTACTCGCACTGCAAACATATCTGATGCGTTCTCATTTTAATTTATTTTACCAAGATCTTACATTTTAAGCAAATGTATATTAATTTAACAAATGTTCAAATGTTATATATTGGAAAATAAATGCAACTTTTTAAGGTTTTTTTCAAGAACGTTTACTTAATAGACTACTTCGCAATTTCATTTAAAATGTTTACATAAAATACAGGTAACACTTTAGTATAAGGACCAATTTTGAATATTATCTAATTGCTTAGTGTGCTTAGTATTAACATTAACTACTAATTAGCAGCAAATCAGGAGTTTGAGGCAAAGGTCACAGTTAATGATTTGTTAATAGCCAGATTGGGTCCTAAATATATATATATATATATATATATATATATATATATATATATATATATATATATTTTTTTTTTTTTTTTTTAACAGAATATTTGTTTGTTTCAAAAACACATTCGTTTTTGCTGTGCTGCCAGGATCTCTGTCACGATTTTGGTATTCACTGCAGAAACTGTGGTACTGAGACAATTCTGTTCTTCAGGAAGCAAAGTTTTGACAAAACCTACAAAAACCAAGTGTGTGTGCGTCTCTGTGGTTGTAATACCTCACTGCAGGATGCCACTGCGCGGTGCAGAGGAGTCAGCCATTTGTTGTCTTTGGCATTCACCCTCGCCCCTACATCACAAGCAAAACATGAATAACAGTGTAACAATACATCAAAGCCACATTTGAAGACACCTGGAATCAAAGGGAGGAGACACGAGATGCTTCAGAAAATTTGTTTCATTATGATGAATATTCCAGATGCATTTACCCGATAAAATTAACAGCTCTATAATCTCAGCATCTCCTAGGTAAGCAGCTGCGTGCAGCGGTGTCCTTTTTTCATTGTCCTGAAAGAAACAGAGCTTTTTTACTACTAAGTGACCCAATTTGAAATAGCTCAATTTTTTAAGCCATATTATTTTCTTACTTGTACATTCACATCCTCTTTCTTGAAAATGAGAGAGCGTACTTCGTCCGGATCAACATTGAAAATAGCTTTTAGCAGGGCAGGCTGAAAGACAGAGTAACACAACTGACAATAAGAAGCATGGCCGAATCTGAACTACGACATTACAGGACACAGATGAAGAGTCTGAGAGCAATAAATGGGTAAACATGGTTGAATCTCTACCCTGAAGATTTCCGACAGCGAAACGAAGCACCTTGAGGAGGTAGTGTTGTCATGAGACTGCCTGTGTATTGCTTATGTAAGTGCATCCTCAAGTGCCAGAGCGATTCTAAATAAAACCAGCCTCTGCCTCCTCGCTTTGTCTTTTTGAGCTGCAGTGCAAATTAACGCTTCAGTCTTTAATCATTCTGCAATTTTCTTTCCCTTACAGTAATTTAAAAAAACATGCTTTCTTTCTAGTAAACAAATATTTGTATATGTTTACTATAAAGATTCAAAGTAAGATTTTAGGTGGTTTAGGAAGTAGAATTTTACTTATTTGCGGACTCTAGTATAACAAAGAATTGAGCTTCCCAACAATTATAGATGCACTCACTGCAATTTTCTTGCCCAATTCAGATTTTGTTTTTTGGTTTTTTTAAGTGTGACCTTTTTTTGCTGATCCCATTCATTCATTTATATATAATCTAGACCTTATTGCAGTGCAAAAAAAATATCCACAAAATAAATGGTTAAACATTACAATTGTCCAAATGTGGACTAAGTTACAGATATAAACCCACCAGCAGGCAGGCCTCGAGTCATTTATTCAACCAATTAATTTACACGGCTGATGCAAATAGAAACAAGGCAAGTGATATGAATAGGTTATTAAATCATTGACTTACTTGATCGATGTCTAAGTCACATAATTTCTTGCCTATTATATAAAATCGACGTCACATTGCAATATATGCTTTACCGCAGTACGCATCTGTAACATTGCTCAGTTGTTTTGAGCATTGTGTCGCTTTTACAAACACACTGTTTATACGGATTACAATAAAAACTGAATAATTCTCACAGTAAATTTTTTTGGTGGCCAAGGTTCAGTGCTTCCTTTGGTGTTTTTTGTTACAGACGTTTTCGGCATCTCTACCAACAAATATTATCCTCACCACCACACCACACATTTACAGAAGAATTTTTCTATGACAGAAAAGAGAAGTAACAAGCAGGCACATCTCTGCCAGAACCACAGAGAGACAGATGAAAAACTACAAATGTAATTCATTAAAATCAGGAACTGAGGGTTCGCACACTGAAACAAAATCCACTTGGGAGTATGATCAAAACCATGCTCAGATCCATATTCCCAAAAAATAAATAAATGATAAAAATAACATAAGGATAAATAAGGATAAACAGTGAATTTTAAGTGATCAAATATTAAAACAAATTATTAGATAAATGGTTTGTTTTAATTCCAAGAGGAGAATCCCAAACATTGAGGAGGCGCAAAAAAATAGAAGAAGAAATATGTTAATTATTAATTGAAAAATGGATGCGAAGCATGGTGGTTTCCACCAGCATGGAGAGAGCAGATGGTGCAGACAGCGCAGATCTGCTCCAAACCGGCATGAGTTAATGCTGGACACCACTGTTCCCTCCCAGCAGCGCGGCTTGCGCTACTGCTTTATCAAGGACACAAACAGCTAATTTTATGTTTATCATCAATAAATATTTAAGCAGCTTCAACAAACAAAAAGAATGCCAGTTTCAACAGGTGACAGAGAAGACAAATAAAACCATGAGCGCATCGGTATCAAAGAAAACCTCTGACACCAGTTGTCCTCTGCAGAGACTCATTTCCTTTGCTCATTCGTCTTTACAGATATTCCATACTTTATCATCACTTGCAAAAAAGCAGAGGTAGAGAACAATGCACGTGCCTTCCGCAACTCCCGCAGTACAGGCTTGCTGTGACTCATGGGAAGTATGTGCACTATGCCCGAGTTACAGGAAGTGTTCAGTCACACATTCTTGAGTGTTGTGAAATGGGATGCAGAAAATTCTGATAACAGTCGAGTGTTAATTTGCCTCAGGTTTCACACCGCGCACTACCCTTGAGAATAACAGCGTCGGCAAGGCATTCATATTACATATGCAATAATACACAGGTTTTGAGAGCTCTCGGAAATCACACGCCATACTAAATGCTAAAATGCTTTGGAAAGCGTAATAAGAAAAATTCATAAGACACATTCATCACACTAATGCAAAAAAACAAACAGATGATGTAGATTTCATCTACCTAGATCTTCACTGGCCTATCTAAACCTGTTAGTCTCAGTTGAGGTTGTCAGAGGAAGAACAAGCTCACACTGAGAGTCGTGAGAACGTAACAAGCAAGCACTTGTGCTTGAAGAAAGCTTCATTTGAAAAGACTGCTTTAGTAGCTCTAAGCCAAGACAAGGCTCTATTTGTCACATGTGGCCTGCGCTCTACTGCATGCATACGGGGTTTAATCGTCTATTCAAGCAATGCGATCGTGTTCGGTCTCCTTTAACAAGCTCCTCTAGTTAATGCCATCACCATGGAGATGAGCGCTTCTGTATCTCCTCGTCCTTCCTAACTGGAGACCTAGTGATGTAAACGCATGTGTGCATGTACAAACACTAAAACAACATGATACTGAACTCTCTGTCTGGTTCTGGAGGTCAGCTAAGAGAACAACAATATCAAGGTCATGACTTCCAGACAGCACCTGCAATACACTGTGTCTAATATATACATATATATATATATATATATATATATATATACTGGAGACAGTTGTCACAAAAGTTTATCATTTGCATGTTTAAAGTCTTACAAATTTAAACATTCAAGCAAATTAAGTTTTAATAACTTAGAAGACCGCAAAAACAGTTCAGTAAAGTACTAGAATTGCATTCTATGTCTTATTACGCAAACAGTCATGTTTTTAGCTAGCAGTAACAGGACAGAAACTTCTTTATATACCTGGATCTGCTTTATATACCTGGTGTTAACTTTACATTAGCTAGGCTAGTAGTTTTTGCTTTGGTATTGAAAATTAATTTAAGAACAATGGTGTCATAACCTTATTTATTTATTAGAGGTTACATTGGTTGAACACAACAATGTTTTACCCCTACATTGAACTCTAACTCAGTAGCCTGACTCGGTCAGCAGAAAAATGCTGAATTCTAGTAAACATCCATCAAACACACATAAATATAAATGGATGCAATATTACATGGACAATCAGAAATTACATGCATATAAATGTATAATTAAAAAACTATATTGTAGAAATAAAAGTAGAAATGCTCACAACGTAGTTATCCAGAAGGAGAAAGTAATGTGACAGGTAATATGCCGTCAGTAATTAAAAAACAACAACAACAACTTTCTGGCAGTGTCAAATTTATTAAGATCAAATGTCCAAATTATTTGAATTCTTTGGCCCAATTGTAAGGTCACTATATTCTTGAATCACCTTCATGCTAGAAATATCTCATATAGAAAGTGATCAAAGATCACACAACACTAAGATCAGTTGCAAAAGCCAAATTCTATTCAATATTTTAATTATTTTTAGAGCTGCGATGACTGGACTTTCGCATCACTGATAGGCGACGGTACACCTGTCGTGCACTCAGCAAAGTTGTCAGCTAAAGAAGACTGATGTTAAAAGTTCTTATTTTATGAGACTTTACATCCATAAACAAAACTGTTCATCAAAATCAGCTCTCTGATATCTGATCATTTACATAGCCAGCAGTAAAAAAAATTTATTAACCATCTAACCTCACGAGACCAACTGTTGCCCAAGCATTAAGATAAGAAGTAATCAGAAAACTTGTGCGATTTATTAGTTAGTTACTTAACAGAAAACAAATACGTTAGTGTGCACTTCATCGGTCACAACCCGTTATACTAATATCGTGGCTCGCGGACATTTAGCTTAGCAACTACTAGCTACATTCCTTCTGCACGAGATGTCAAATACCCACAAGCTACCTTTCCGCTTTCTTTTTTGCTTATAACACAAAGTAGCACGTATTCGTTCTTTTAAACGGCTTTAGTTCAAAGACTTTGGACAGTTTAGTCGTCTGTGAGGTTGCTGGGTGGTTCACTAGCGTGTTAGCACTTATTAGCCTACCTCGGCTAGCTGTTTCAGATATCACTCACCTGGTCTCGAATTTTGAGAACCACCATGTTTCGATGATCTCTTTGGATCTCATGCAGAACTAAACGGAGGTTTTCACCACCACCACTTGAATGCTGATGTTTTGTTGTCGGTAAATCTAGCGTTTCGAGTAGGCCTGGGGTCTCCTACTTGCCACTGATGAGCAGGGGAGAAAACTCCATAACATTACCGCCACTGCTGCCTAGCAAAGAACGGAGACGATGATTGGCCACACAATGGTTGGAGCTAGAGTAACACGAACGACGATTGGCTAAAACCCAGATGGGGGAGACGCTTGCTTGTGAACGGTGAAACGTTGTTGGATGTGTGTGCGTTGCAGTTTAACAGTAGGTTTTAGATCAGTAAAGCAAGAAGTGCGTGTTTCTCTATTGCAAATTACTTCCACTTCACTTTTTAATAAATAATAATAATAATAAGTCCAAAATGCATTACAATGAATACAAATTAAAAGTGACGTAAGGGTTAACCGTTTCTATTTGCATGACTAAAGCAGGAAGTTTTGATATGTGAACACTTTTTTGATCCCAAGGACCCCAATTATGATAATTCTACTGCGAGACCCTCTTCCTATTTCACTCCTTCCCATTTCTACACACAGTGTTAAACATGTCAGTGTTCAGGGCTGTACAGTGCGACATATATGTTGCACGTGCTACCGAAAGACTGCTCTTTGGGGGGTTATACTTGGTAGAAAATTTGTGATTGTGGACGATTAAAATGTCTTCACGATCTGCTTTTGAAGAAATATCGTAGTATCCGTGCTACAGCGCACATTCAGCTGCAGTTTTGGCGTCTGTGTCAATATAACGCGACATCACGTTAGCTCAGTTACACTCACGTGACACTGTACTTATTTGCAATCATAAAAGTGCATTAAATCTGCTTTAAAGCCTGCCGGTTAAACATGAATTGATTCACGAGCTATTCTGAGATCATACACACGAAGCGCGCGCACTACGAGCCTGATTAGTGCACAAGGATAAACTTTGAGAGTTGTCAAAGATAAAATAACGACAAGGATTTTTATCTTCTCCCACTTTGGCCTAAATTTCTGTCTTTCTTTTTTTATTTTAGACTCTGTTGCCTTGAAAGACTTTTTTTTTAGGATAATATTTTCCCCCATATTGCTCACCTTGTGCTACAACTGTTCAGCACTAGTGTTATGTGAAAAATAATAATAATAAAAAAAACCTTAACGACCAGCCCTGCCACTGTTAATTAAAAAAGTGCTCACTTTTTAGGAATAAAATCCAATTTAACACAATGTAAGTTTTCCTATCTGATCCTAGAGTTAAAAATGGCCATTAAAATAATGGAAAATTATATTTGTTATTTGACAGTATAATTAATGATAACATTATTATCCAAACGACCAACTGAACGCCACTGTGGATGGCATGGCAATACAAAACTGCCAAACTGTACTCAAGCGACTCAATTCTATTATAGGCCTATAAGTAACTAAAGTTGTAGCCCTTTTTCTCATTGTGTCTTCAGTTTGTGTTACAGGAAATACATAGAAATGTTTTCATATAGGTCTGTGCAGAAAACAATGAAACCGGTTCCTTGTATTGTTTCTTAAAAGGAACAGCTCATCAGCTGATAGTTGCTATAGCAAACGAAGGCTGCAATAAATAGTTGTGTTAGATAAGAAATAATAGGCTAGGTTCAGTTTGGCTTATATAGTTTAAAACATGCTGACAACTTGTCTCAAAAATATAGCAGCTTGACAAGTTTTGTTTTGTTTTTTTTCGGAGACAATATACATTCATTTGGGACAGAACGAGGTTTTAAGAACTGCTTTAACCTTAAGACGATCGTTAAATAACCAAAGCACAAAGAGTCAGTTTCACTGTGGTGCACCAGATGACGCTAAAGGTGTATTTAAGACTTTACAAACAGTAGGCTAGCATGCGGCGCTAAATAAATAAATAAATGACTAGCATGACTTATAACCGCGATTTACATAAACATGTAATAATTCACTATAATGCAATTACTTCTGTACCTCAGACTTTGCAAACTGTACACACATATCCATATAAACACCGAGGCCATTCATTCCCTCATTAACAAATGGCACAAAAACCTTTGATATTCAGCACGATTTTTTTTTTTTTTTACAGAACATCAATTAACCTCAAAACCTGTTACAAAAGCTACAAAAATAAGAAGAGTGTAGCAATTTATTAAATGTGTTGAATTGAGATTATGTGCCATCTGTGGTCAAGAAAAAACATTTATCCGGTTTAAATGGTTGTACCGTGTATATAATGCATTTGAAGTAAAAACTTAACACATTTTGAGTTGTATTGCTAGTTTTTTTGGCAGCAGAGACGACAACACTAATTTCTGTGTCTTTAGACTCAAAAACTGTATGTAAATAATATGGCTGATCTGTAATAAATGCATTTTTAGCCACTGTTGTTAAAGGATGCCCAAATATGTGATGAAGTAACATTTGACCATTTGTCCAAAAATAAGTCATCAGTGAAAACATTCCTCTCTTGTGATGTTACTAAGAAATAAATTAAACATTATCATACTTGCATTAACATGCTTGCCTCTGACTTTGGTCTTTCTGGTGAAAATGTCATTACTGTATAAGCGGTTCTGCATTAAATCTCTATCTGTACACCCAACAGCAATTTAAAGCAAATCCAAGATATCCCTTCTGCCTATGCGTACACATTCTTTATTAATTACTTGATGTTTTTGTTGTTATTCTCAATGATAAATTAATATAAAATTGACTAAAATAGACAGAAAAGTGATGTAGAGGTTAGTAAGTGATGATGCCAGTATGCCCTTTTTTAATGTGTCATTAAAAAGTGCCTTGGTTTTGGTCACTAAAACCCAATTTTAACAGAAATTAATTCACAGCATTTAGGCCTATATAGTAATATTTTGTTACAGTTATTTGCAGCCTATGTTTCGAGTTATTTAGACATTTAGGTCCGAAAAGCAACGTTAGGTGGTTAGTGGGTGAGGGAGGGGCCCTGATCAGAATCAGACTGTCAAAACCAAACTATGGTCTGTCGTTTATTGACTGCAGAGAAACTGAGTTGGATCACTGCTGTCAAACCAAGTTAGCTAGGACTATGTTATTGTGTTAGTTTTAGGGTAGTATACTACAGCTGACTGCAAAAAAAAGAAGCAAAATGTGCGCTTCTTGAGTGGCAGTTAAGCTTTAGAAAGTTTAGGCAAAACTTAGCTAACATTAGTTTGACAGATAGCTTGTCAGTTTAGCTTAGCCATGACAGGGACGTGTTTATACCTGTCTCATGTCAACCACTGGACTTTAACTGTGGTCTAACGCAGGTGAATGTTTTAGATTTAAACAGCGCTACCGGCTAATGGTTAGTTAGTGAGCTTAATATTTGAGCAAAAAGCTAAACTAAATCAAGGCAGGTCAAGGTTAGCCTACTAGCACCGAGTAAAACCACTGACTAACCACGACTTTGTTTCTGTGGGAATTATGAGCAACAGTAACATTTATGCAAGTCGCAAACGGAGGAAACCTGTCCAGAAAAGGTAACAAATCATTGTTTTACTAAGGCCATGCTTAGTCGAACCCATGTATCCAGTTTAGGGTACTGTGAGTCTGTTTATCTAGCAGACAAGTGGCTCATTGCAGTGTGCATTTCTAGTCACAATAGTTATCTGAATATTTATTCAACGCGATTGAACTTCATTCGTGAAAATTATGTTATATCGCTGCACTTTCTCCGATGCTAGTCAGGCTCTTCAGGAAAACCTAGCGCCCAGACGTAGTGTTCGTGCTTCTTCTGACTTCTGTGAATAACTAGTTTGCATTTGTTACGTGACAAACTAACTAAACATTTGGATTTTCCATAACGCACCTTTGGCTGCAGTGTAATAATTTCCTACTTGGGAATACTGGTGTGATATTGATTAATCAAAATAATTCCGCTCGAATGAACTCCCAATTTGTGGAAAAGACAGATCTTCCCATTTTGCGAACAGGTGAAATAATCACACATTACAGCTTGTAGATGTACGTGTTTTAAATTATTTTATATTCATATGTTACGTTTTTTTCAGTTTATGATTGATAATGAACAATTTTGAATAAATAAAACGAGGTTAATTACTAAAAGGGTAACAGGGTTGTAAATGAGTAATTAATGACCAAATCTTTTCAGTAGATGTAACTGATAAGTGTTTAACTTGATTTGCTATTTGTGAGACTTTTATTTTGTGACTCATTTACCCAAATGTGGGCCATAAATGCAGTCTGAAGCAGAGGTGAGATAAACTATGTCCCGTAAATATGAACTCTATCCTTTATCAAACACACCTGAACAAGCTAATGTAGGTCTTCAGGATTACTAAATTACAGACAGGTGAGTTGGATCAGGACTGGAGCTAAACTCTATTCATCCTAAATTCTATGTGATAGTTGTAATTTTCAATATTGTTTAGGGCAGATAGGGTGGACAGTACTGAATATAAGTGAATGATAATAAATCCTTAATGTAGCAGTGTAATGTAATGTAACACACATCTGGGAAATGTAAAACTTTCTGAAATTTATAACTCAGAGGTTGGCTTTTGTCATATTCTGAAAATTACATAAAATCTGTATGTATTCTGCCTTGTTAGTGTGCAGCAGTCTCCTCCTGAATGTGCCAAATCAAATCCTTCCAAACGACACCGGGACCGGCTGAACGGAGAGCTGGACAGGTTGGCCAGCCAGCTTCCTTTCCCAAAGGAGGTTATATCCAAACTGGACAAGCTCACCATACTGAGGCTAAGTGTGAGCTACCTGCGGGTCAAAAGTCACTTCAATGGTAATGCATGATAAACGGAAGTTGCAGTTGTTTTTCGGTGTGGTAATCGATGTCAGTGTCCAATTTCTGACTGTACTTAAAGGAACAGTTCATATTAAAACAGTTCAAATTAAAATTCTGTCATCATTTACTCACCTTCAGGTAGTTTCAAATCTGTATGAATTTCTTGTTTCTGCTGAACACAAAGGAAGGCATTTTGAAAAAAGTTCGTAACCAGGTTGTTTTGGGTCCCCATTGCCTTCCATTGTAGGACAAAACACTGCGGACGTCAGTGGTGACGCAAACCAGCAATAGCCTCGCTTAGTTAATGCAGATGTGAAACATTATAGTGTTTTCTACAAACTTCTATCATACTACAGTTATGTTAACGATAACATCCAAAGACAACACTTTTTCTCCCCTGTGACTGATGAAAATGAATAAATCTCACATCATTTTAAGTAGTTCGAAATCCAGTTTGTTTCCTTATATGAGTGTCTGCCACATCTCAAGGCTTTTTGTGATATATTTCACCCTCAGTGGGAAAGAAGAGGCGCTTTTTCAAATAACAGGATACCTGTGGAGAGCAAAATATAAATTTGTACTCATATGCATAACTTTTTGGTGGAGGTCTGCTGAGAGCTGCATCAATAGCATTTTCTTTCAAAGAACCAAAAATGCATTTGTTCTGACAGGTAAATTTAACTTAATGATCACCCCGAGGCCGGCTCAGTAAAACTGGAATATGTTGTTTAAATCATTATCGTAAGAAGTTTACCTGGCTTTAGGCAACAGCTCTCAACATTAAGATACGGAGGAGTAGCGAATGCGAGCAGTTCCTCCTTTTGTTTGTGAAAGACTGAGTGCTTATCACAGGATATCCCGGTCCCTCAGCAGTTTTATCTGGGGATGACCCATATTTAGACGGCACAAGGAATATGCGAATAAGGATATTGCTTTGTAATATTGTTGTAATAATAGAAGAATGTGGCAAATTGTTCATTGTTCTGTTGGAATGGATATGCATTTTTTTTCTCTTGCAACTGGCCAAAAGATTAAATTTTGGTACTTGAGAAGAGATTATATAGTGCTATAGAGTTACAGTATATAATGCGCACAGTAAGAATAACCCGATGGCACAAGAATCATCATGTAGCTAGTAGAAGTAGAAATCTGAACTGCTGCCCTGATCAGTCCTTTGAACCTATCTTTATAATGTTAATCATTACGTTGTGTAATAACATTCCAAGAATAGACTTTTATAGAATTTTAAATCACAGTTTATTTAGTGCATGCATGCATTTCAGACAAGCCTTGCACAGTTATGTCTCAAAGGTACAGTTGTACATCCTTATTGAGATTTATAAAGGCAATAGTTCAAGTTTTGTTAACCAAGAAACTGTCGAGTGGAAAACATACCCAGAGCCATTTTCCAGGCAAGTTTCACAATCGTTATTTAGGGAATTGGGCAATATGAAACACACATAAAAGGCCAGCAACAGTGGTTGAATGAATTTTCATACCTGATTTCTCACAGCTCACGTCTCTCCTCTATCCTGACTAATGCAGGAGTGGAGGGATTCGAAAGAAACAGGCTAAGCAGGAGTGCTGATTGTTGCTTGTGTGTTTTGAGGGTAATTATTCCTACTCTCTGGGGCCAGTGCTAGGGAGGGCCTGGGTTTATTTGAGTAATTGAAACAGACTCGTGACCTCTTGACTTCGGTGAGAAGTTACAAAAAACAAAAATATTTGATAGTTACTGACTCTAGCAGCAGACTTTGACCTAAGGTGCTATGTGTGTAGCATCAAAGACCCTGCCGAGGTTTGATGTGAACCAGTGTGTGGGGATCTTTAGGGCTAGACATAGACAGATGTTGCATGAGAAGACTGCAAGAACACCATTTGAGATATGACCTTAATGTTTTACTGGCACACACTTCCAAATCCAGGGAGCTGTTGACACATGGACTATTAGTCACCTTTTAATCCATTAATGTCAACTAGGAAGTGGATGCAGTGGGTAGATTCATTGTTCTCAATATAAATGAGTTTTCCTGGCAGAATCAGAGTACTGTGTCTTCTTTCCATCGTTTAACGTTAATGTACGTTTCATACACTTGAAGAACTCTTGAAGTTCACAATTGATATATTTTATCAATTAATCAATTAGTTTAAAAGTGCATTTAATTTTTTTATCTATTCAAAAAAGTATACTTTTTTTATTTGCACCGTAAATACAGCTTGAATAAAGCTAATCTTTGATGTCAGGGTGAAATAACTGTCATGTTATGGGCCCAGTGTCTATGTTTTTACAGATACTTCCCTCATAACCACTCCATGAGCAAACATATCATGTGAAGTGTATTGTTAACCAGTGGGCATTATAATTTGCTTTGAGTTTTTGGTAGTTCAGATGCCAACAGTTTTGCCACATTACATTATTTTAGATTTTCCTCTCTTTGCTGATGCAGGAAATTCTTTTGCTCTTGTTTGATTATGCCTGATCAAGTACCCTCGTATGATATTATTACATACCATGAATTGCTATCCATAACTTCCTCAACATGTCTTTGATAAAGAATGTGTATTATCTGTTTTAGCTATTGTGCGAAGCCACTTTAATGCTTGTTTGTTGCTGCAGTGACCCTGAACTCAAAGAGCTCCAACCAGCTAGCAAATAACACTAAACCACACATACAAGAGCTGCCAGAGGGAGAATTGTTGCTACAGGTGAGCTCCTGTGTGTCCTGTGAAACCTTAATGTTTGAATCAAACCACAAGAGTCTAACTTTTTTTTTATAGGCAGTAAATGGCTTTGTGTTGGTGGTCACCTCCAATGGCACAATTTTCTATGCTTCACCCACCATTGAAGACTACTTGGGGTTCCATCAGGTTTGTACTGGTTTGCTTATATATTGTGTGGGTAGAAGAAACTGCAGCCCAAAGATTTCACACGTTTATGAAATGGTTTTCTGAAAACGATCCATATTCTTTTCGGTGCAGTGTACACATTACTTCTTCCTTTAGAGAATCTACTGTCTCAGAAGCATTTAGGGTTTATTACATGAAACATTATGCACTTGATTTAACACATTTGACTTGATGATTCAGTTGCTGTTGTGAAAAACCGTTGGAGAGAGATCTTAACCAGCTTTAGAATTTATTATATGTGAAATTCCAGCTTCTTCTCACAAACTTAATTCTAGTGTGAAACATTCTGTAGTTGCAGCGAGCTTCGGAAACCCTCCACCTTTCCCAGCTCCACCTGTATAGATCTGCAACGGGGGGATTCATGTATGTTATGGGGGTTATTTCATATGCAGCAGCATTCTTTCTTACGTGCTCACATAAGCATGTTGTGGGTGTATTTTCTGTACTGTATCTTGGTACTTATCAGATCTATTGCACCAAGATTAAACACAATAAAGGAATAGTTTACCCAACTTCATTTTCTTTGTTTTGTCAAACACAAAGGAAGATATTTTGAAAAAGGTTTGTAACCAGGCTGTTTTGGTCACCATTGACTACATACTATGGAAGTCAATGGTGACCCAAAACAGCCTGGTTATACACTTTTCAAAATATCTTTCTTTGTTTGAGAACAATGGATTTCGTACAGATTTGGAACTACGTGAGGTTGAGTAAATGATGACAGAATTTTCTTTTTTGGGTGAACTATTCCTTTAACATGAGTTTTCATGCAATAACTTGGATTAGTATGTTTGGGTGCCAGACAAAGCAGTCTCTGCTCACATTTAGATAAGAGACTGGTTGAAAAAAGGCGGTCTTCATTTCAGCACTGAGATTTGGATTTCTTAATGTAGTTTTGGTACATTTTGTAATCGTAATGAGCTGCTGTCAATCTGTGTGATTTGTTTTGCAGTCGGATCTCATCCATCAGAGTGTTTATGAGCTGGTTCACGCTGAAGACCGGGCTGAGATTCAGAGGCAGCTCCACTGGGCGCTCAACCCCAGCTGCACCCCAGACACCGGACAGCTAGTGCAAGGTAGAAAATAGCTAAACATCTCTCCAGACAGACCATGAGCAGACCCGGGCATTGTGCCTGAAAGATTCTGTCCCCATTCCATCAACACAGAGAGTCAAAGAAGATGGATTGCGTGTGTCTGCAAACAAAGTTTGACTAAGTTCCATTGTGAGAGATCTAGTCTATAATTTTAAGCAAATAAATCCTTTCAATCCTTGTCATTTTAAAATGTCATTTATTTTTTCTCTTTGTGTGAATTTTTACATTATATCATAGGCCATGTTTTTATCCATTACCATACTACTTTTTAGAAAACCAAAACATTTAAAAAGATGGTTTTGGGTTATATGTGCATGTGTGACAGACTCTAATGGCTGGTGTTTAAAGGCTGTGCCAGTTTGCTCTGGTTTCACTTTGGCCATTTCATTCTCAACCAAGCTGGATCAGTTTTCATTAGAGATCTAACACTTGGCAGATTGAAAGGCCTGTTATTGTCAGAACTATATACACAAGACGGCTGTCCCAGACAGCGCACACACTGAGCAATCATCCAGCCATCAGGAAGGACACTATTATATATGATAGAAATGCTTACACAGCACGGGCTGAAATTCTGCCACCAGTGCGGGGGCGCTATCTTCCTGTTTTTTTATTTTGTGTTGTCTTAGACAGTGCTGTATTAAAGCATGCTTTTCTCTATATTCAAGTTTTGTTTTGTTTCTGTCAAGTTTTTCAGGATGCACCATTGCCTCAGACGTACTACAGTCCAGAGCAGTTGCCACCAGAGAACTCCAACTTTCTGGAGCGGAACTTTGTTTGCAGGTTAAGATGTCTTTTGAACAACTCATCTGGCTTTCTTGTAAGTTGAGAATGATCATAAACACATTAAAGTGAGTAAATAGATTAAAATATGTGACCCTAGACCACAAAACCACTGGGATATATTTATATCAAAAATACATTTTTGAAAAATTGACCCTTATGACTGGTTTTGTTGTCCAGGGTCACATACAGACTTTAAATATTCACACCTGACACTTTTTGCTAATATTTTATTGTAAGTAGTGCTGTCAAACAATTAATCGCGATTATTTGCATCCAAAAATTAAAGTTTTTTTGGTTTATTATACATAAGTTTAATATATGAAAATAACTATTATATATTATGTGTGTGTATTTTGTGTATACATAATAAATATGCACAATACACATACATATAATATGTAAACAAAAACATTTATTTAGTATTTTATTAATTGTGATTAATCGTTTGACAGCAATAATTGCAAGAGATTTTACTTTGTTGATTTCCTTAGGCAGCAGATGAAGATTTTAGATGTGTATATAAAGAATACCTGATTTCAGTTCTAGTGCTTGCAAGACAGCAAAAAAACATTTGACCAAATTTTTACACCAAAATTCTATCCATAATTATTACAGTAACGTTAGTGCTGGATGCTCTGACAGTGTGATGGGAGCATTTAAAATGGAAAAGCAGAACATTTTATTTCGGATGCCTGTAAACAAAGAAAAGAAAAGAATACATGCAAGGCTGACATTTTTTACGGTACCAACCAAAGCTTAAGTCTAGTCAGAGCTCTCCTATGAATAAAGTTTAAGAAGTCAAAATTATATAGCATACCATAACAGACTGAAAGCCGAAACACAAGTTTGAATGAAGTCTATTCATTGAGCTGGATTCATTGCAAAAGATGAATACTAAGGGATTTAAAAAAAAAACTGTGCACCTCGAAAACCCTGTAATTAAGCATTTTTGCTGTAAACAATCATGTATTATAAATGAGTTTTCTTAGGAGTACTAATAAAATGTAATGTAATAATCTAGACTGAGGGCTGAAATTACTGAAATTATCTCGTGCTTCTATATACAAAGAAATTCCACACACAATAAAAGATACTTTTGTTCGCTTTGTTAGGAGCTAATATTAACACGCTCTGTGACTGTAAGGCTATAATTATGAAAGTGCTGTAAGGTTAAGGTCCTATCAGTTCATTTTTAGTTCACGACTTCCACATGGCGTGGAGTTAACTGCTGGATCATTTCTACATGTAGATTTCCTATCTCAAAAACGACTTTTATCAGATTTTTTTAAACAACACAAAATTAGATATTTTGATGAATGTTGTTGGTAAGCAAAGTGATAGGAAAGTGGTTTGGAACAACATGAGGGTGAGTAAACTATCCCTTTTAAGCACCACTTAGTACCTTAATCAGTCTTTTAGCACTTTAATCAGTCTTGCTTATCTCGGTCAAAAGATAGCAAGGTCTGGTGTCGTATGATGAGAAGGCTCAGATGGAATCACATTTTTTGTTTTAATTTAGAATTAACTAAATGCTATTCAATAGCATTTAATGTGTTAAATATGTGGCTTGTATTTTTATAGGCCATGAGCTTTCAGGGCCGTTTGAAGTTCCTGTACGGGCAGAATGAGAGGACAGCAGATGGGAAAGCCGTCCCTCCTCAGCTGGCTCTGTTTGCCCTGGCCTGTCCTCTGCAGCCGCCATCCATACTGGAGATCCGTACCAAGAGCTGCTTTTTCAAAACCAAGCATAAGCTGGATTTCACGCCCACCGCATGTGACACAAAGTAAGACATATAATCAGTATGTGTGAAGAAACTCCTGGATTTGTTCTTTGTCGCTTTTGTTTGTTTCAGTTGATTGTAAGGGCAATTTTTTTTTTCCGATTTGGGAATGATAAAAGTTAAAGATGAATGAAAGTAGCACTATATATAATTATATATAAAAATGTATTGGCTTGCGATTTTGGTGCAGCGTTCCTCTGCTTTCTCACTGTCAGTATCTCTCTCATTCATGTGTCAAGTCATGTGTTTTTTTTGTTTCTCCACAGAGGGAAGATTGTTCTTGGCTACACAGAGGAAGAGCTGTGTTACCGCGGCTCGGGCTATCAGTTCATCCATGCAGCTGACATGCTCTACTGCGCCGAGAACCACATGCGGAGTAAGACTCTCTTAAATCTCGCTCCAAACCAATGGGTTTCAACATTGCTTGTGTCAGGGACTAGAGGTCTAACTGCTGTCGAAATAATTGTTTTGGTCCTAAAGGTACCATTCACCAAAAGTTTAAAAATCGGATATTCATCCTCATTATATATATGTATTAATGTCCACACAACTACAATTTTACACTCCTAAATGTACAAAAATATGACATGATCTCTTTATATGATAAACAGATGTAATTTAATGAGTAAACATTGATCAAACTGCGTGCAACTCAAATATGCATGTTTGAGATACGACAACCAGTGACAAATATACATATACATATACATATACGTATATCTGTCTGCCTTTTAAAAGGAGACAGCTATCAAAAGGATGTGCTATTATTATTTTTAAAGGTAGCAAAATTAGTTGGCATTTTAGTTAACATTTCACATGATTAAATCATTTCTGTCCCCTGCAGTGATGAGGACAGGTGAAAGCGGGATGACTGTGTTCAGACTGTTGACAAAACAGAACCTCTGGGTTTGGGTGCAGTCCAACGCCAGACTTGTCTACAAAAATGGCCAACCAGACTGTATCATCGCCTCACAGAGAGTCATCACGTATGCTCTTATTTGTGTCTTTATCTTTTGTATTGAACATGTTTTCTTTGTCTTTTTGTAACTATATATTACTTATAGTTATATTAAATTAGTACTTATATTAAATATGTAATTGCAGATTATTTTTATAATATAGTAAGTTCTAAAAGTCAGCATTAATTATATTTTTTATATTTTTTAAACTTTTTATATGCTAAATACACATTATTGATCTTTATGTGAATGATTCATCCACTCATGTAATATTTGTAATTTTTACATTTGTAATGAGATCTCAGTGTAATAGATCATGAGAATTACATAAATAAATAAATTGGATTTTGTGCCTTGGAATCAAAAAAAGAGAACTTGAGAATGCAGGGATGAGGTTTAAGTGAATGATAGAAGTCTGGCATACATTACCAGATATATTATATTACCATATTCACTTAAAGGGGTCATATGATGTTGCTAAAAAGAACATTTGTGTATTTGGTGTAATCATATCTGCAAACTTGTTGCTTTTCACCGAAATTTGCCGTTTTGAATCAAAATATGCCATTTATGTGAATCGCCCAGATCCGAAGAGCTTATTTATTTTTAGTCTAGGCAGAGAGAGTAGACCGTGATGTGAACATGATTGACACAACGTGAGTTTGTATTTATTTTTCAAAATGCAAAAATTTCCATTCAGTGTGCAAAACGGAGCGGCTGTGAGATGAGGTGTGTTCGATCAGAAGCAGCAGCACGCAGGCCGGTCGCTGTATGACATCAGAGCACCGTGAGAGCTACAGGGAGCAGGTGGCTCTGCATGCTTTGAATCTCTCTCACGGTGCTTTGATCAGTCTGTGCACGGCTGCTTCAAACCCAACACAACTCATCTCACAGCCGCTCCATTTTGACACACTACACTCAAAGCTGCATATCGTCATTGTGGTGATTTCTTAATTGTGAGTTATGCCGACACAAAGTTCGCAATTTGTAACTGAATACAATATTGACTGCGTAAGTTCGCTAACAAAGTTTCAATCAAAGCAGATATTTCAACTGAATGAATGAACGTTTTTAACAAATTAAGTGTTTTAAACATTTATCTTATAAAATTATGTATGCATTCGAAATTCTGGGGGGAAATCCCTCGGTGTCCCCCAAAAATGTCGGGCTCTTTGAATCAGACTAAATCTTTGGACTGGAGCTTCAAGTTGTCATTATCATCTTTTCTCAAATTATTAATTATAAATTAGTCTGTTTCAACATTTATTTTTATTTTTTTACGAAAGGCTAAAAATTCACATCATTTTCACTTACGTCTTCCCTCACTTTGCAATTTTAAAATTAAGGTTCAGCTTTGAAAATCTCTGCTTGACTTACATTGAGCATGCTATAAATGTAACTTCTGGAGATAAGATTATATTTGTATACTTAATTGTGACTGGCCTGTATACTTATGTTTGTTTCAATTCTGAATGGTGGTTTTTTCTTGTTTTTTCATATCTGTAGACAGCTAAAAATGTACTTTCCTTAGGTGTGTTCCTTTTATAATGAGTTGTTCTGTCTTTTTTAGGAACGAGGAAGGTGAGGAGAACCTGAGAAAGCGTGCTATGATGCTTCCTTTCAGCTTCACTACAGGAGAAGCTGTTCTCTATGACATGAACTTGCCAATATCTCAGGGTAACACCATACCCTCTGATAGCAGTGCTCTGGATGATAGAACCACTGGTACTATAAACCCTGACTCCCTGCTGGGCTCCATGCTGAAGCAGGATGAGTCGATTTATGTGTGTCCTGCAGACGAGCGCTCTGTATCAGTACAGGATTTGGAGAACGGGGATCTTGGTGGGATCTTCTCTAGTAATTGGCAGGAAAGTGCTCTTTCACTATCTGAAAGCTCTCTTTTCAAATGTGAGCCAGTTGTAAACTCTAGAGGAGACGACAGCTGTGAGATAATGAACTTCATGGGGAGTTTAGGGATCAGTCCAGAAGATGTAAAGTTCCTGCAAGATGAACTGTTCCACAGGATTGACCTCGGTGAACATAACGATGTGGCAGACCTCACAGATGGCATCTTCTCCTACGTACAACACTCTCTCAGGACGAAGACAGACTGTATAATATCTGGTGACAGTCTCAAGGGGAAGGATCTCATCGGGAAGCCTATGCAGACCTTCACACCTTCACAGCGAGCATCTACATTACTCTTACAGGATTCAAGTGATCCTCTCACATTAGTACCTCAGCAACAACAGATGACTTTCATAGAAGAACATCCTAAAGCAAATACACAACATTTCACACAAATACAAAGTCACAGTGAACTGCAGGCCACACCAGATCTCCAAAACGATTCTCACGGACACCGACACAAAACGTCACAACACTACAACGGGACAAGAATCACACCATGTGAACTTTCACACGTGACAGCACAAAAACACCAGCTTCAGACCGTGATACAGCAGTCGCAGTGCTCATACCTTGCTCCTCTTCATCTGCTGGAGTGTAAAACTCTCAAAAATGATCAGGTTTGTGGGAACCTCCCTGAAGGTCTGGTCAGCAACACTCTGCAGGTTCCTCCTCTCTTCCAGCCAGAGCTCCAGCAGCCCAGCAGCTTTTACCTGGAATCGCCCCTTCCGGATCTGAAGCACCCTTACAGAAACCATATGAGCACTGTGTCCTTCAGCTGCTCTTCACCGTATATCACTGCAGGTGACACAGGTACGAGCGAGCTTGAAGTGCTGCTCAGTGGCCTGGATGGTGATGTGGAGAGAAACGGACACTCAGGACCAAACAGAGGAGTGGGAGTCGGATCAAATCTGGATAAACAAGATTACATAGGCCAGGTAAGAACCTCATTTACCTTCACTCTTAAGCATAAAGGTTCTTCATTGTCACCTGTGGTTCCATGAAGAACCTTTAGCATCAGTTGAAGCTTTCCATTGCACAAAAGTTTCTTTATAATGGAAAAGGTTTGAAATGGGTCTTGACACACATGAGACATGATTCTATTACGGGCTGATAACCGAATGAGTCTTAGAGGAACCCAAAATAACGGCACTACTGCAGAAATCCATTGTTATTAGGTGGATCTTATGGTTCTTTGATGTTTAGATATCTAAAGTGTGATGAAATCAATATTTGTAATAAAA